>NW_018408770.1:714457-825979 GCF_002113885.1 Mizuhopecten yessoensis | reverse complement strand
AGCCAAATATAGAGTTTCTTTACCTTTTAGTTCTTTAGAAGAAGTCGTTTGAAGTTTTTGACATATTTGACCCCTGTGACCTTGAAAACAGGTCAAGGTCATTTTTGTTCTCAAACTTTGTTGGGGTCCTACCAATGAAGCTTTCAGCCAAATATCATGACTCTAGGCCTGTCCGTTCTTCAGAAGAGGTTGTTTTAAGTTTTTGACATATTTGACCCCTGTGACCTTGAAAACAGGTCAAGGTAATTTTCATTCTCAAACTTTGTTGGGCTCCATCCCAGAAAGCCATCAGCCAAATATGAAGATTCTATACCTTTCAGTTCTTCAGAAGAAGTCGTTTAAAGTTTTTGACATATTTGACCCCTGTGACCTTGAAAACAGGTCAAGGTTATTTTCGTTCTCAAACTTTGTAGGGCTCCTACCAACGAACCTTTCAGCCAAATATCATGACTCTAGGCCTGTCCGTTCTTCAGAAGAAGTTGTTTAAAGGAAAAGTTGACGGACGAGGACGGACGGACGGACGACGGACGCCACGCCACGGCATAAGCTCACTTGGCACTTCGTGCCAGGTGAGCTAATAACGTAGGAGGAGATTGCCGGACAAAAATCAAATACTGAAATGAACAAAGGGCAATAACTTTTGTAAAAATTGTTGAATCAAAATTCTTTTAAGGGAAACACAACTTCATATTATGATTATAATGTATACCAAGTTTCAAAGAGATTGGTCGAAAAATGTAGGAGGAGATTGCCGGACAAATAAAAGCTTACGCCGGACGAACGCAGTATCCAAACAAATCAATAGTCAAGTTTAGATACAGGCAGCAAATCTTTCCAAAAATCGTTTTAAATGATCGCAGGCCAACTCTGTGATTGTCCCACAGGACCTTTCAGGGATGTAAGGACAACAGGCTACCAGAATGTAACTTAAATATATTTCATCACCACAAGTCAGAAGTTGGTCGTCCCCAATCTCCATTCCCAACCTACATACACATCTGTGGTTCTGGGCAGATTGAATCAATGTCCCTCCACCTAACCCAGTACGATCACCAGTATTAGGTTATCTCCCAGAGCTGGCCGTAATTGGTGGTACTCCCAGGAAATCAATGTTTCCGGACGGAGTGCCATTTCATTTATATGAACCATTTTTCCCTTTCATAATGTATAGAATAAAAATACATTTATCAAGCATTTTCTGTAATGGGAACTGTTAGAAATCAAATTATGATATGGAAATTTCGTGACAGTACCAAGGGATTGCATGCACAATAAAAGCTCTTAGGAAAACTTTTGTAAATGTATTTGCAGTCTTCGAACATGTTAAAGTACATTTTTTGCTATTCGTTCTTCCGCAAAAACGAATAACCTTGAAATGGAAATTCAAGAACAACTGAAATGGAAACAATAGATGGTGACCTTCGACACGAAACGAAACTTAAATAAATGAAGCATCATTGTAATTAAAACAGCAGTCACTGATTGCTGAGCGAACAGGATTTATGGTGTGAAAATAAATATGCCACACCACGGAATGCAATGCTATCCACCAAACCACCAATTACCCTGAAACTTTTACCAGTTATTGCTATTAAAGTTACAGAATAATGAAGTTTGCTGTCCCCACACACATTACTATGCCTTTCCATTGATTAAGGTTAATTTCTCAGCAATATATATTGGTGCGAAAATGCTTCAGAGCTCCAATAGACTTTTAAAGACACCATACTCTTCATTTAAGATAATTAGCATCACTATGTTCACTCAAATGATTCAAATATTCCCGCATTTCACGCGGCAGTTGTTCATCTTCTTGTCATGAGCACACAAGTGTTTTGCACATGCTTTTGAGGGTTGGGACCCAACCCTTAACAGGAGTACACACAGGATGAGCAGGGCAGACATAATTTGCTAATATGTTTTATACAATGTCAAATAATAGAGGCTGCCGCTGTTTTGCACATTAAAATATATCATCAAAATACTTCATATATATACTTCATACAAACACATGTATATATAATATACAAACAGTAGATGTATTGTGCCTTTGTGCTAATTTTGGTGGTTTTACTCCTGTACCCTTTCTGCAAAGGGAAGATAATTGGTTTATCACTTCAAAGAACACAGATTTCAAGGGGTTACTGTAAAAGTTACTTTTTTGTGAGGTTCTAATTTTCACAATTTTCTCTATGGCATTTTTTTCTTACAAATAAAACATCCTGCAAAATTAATAGCAAACTATTCCATCCTTAGCACAATATGTCAAATGTCATTCACCCAAACCAGACAAAACTAGAGCTATAGGCAAAGAACAGACTACAGAAACTTGCAGTGTTGGTCCTATGCTGTGGTATGTAAGATAACATCTCAACTCAAAAGGCTGTCAGGAAGCAGATCTAGATATTCAACCAACCAAGAAAAGATTCATCTTCCTTCTCCTGAATCAATAACAAAAAACACCCTTTAGTCTACATCAAATTTATTATAAAACATAAAATTCTATCACGCAGTAATATATGTCACAGTCTTGTGAATACTATACATCTTCAGAATGCTGTAAGTAGTTTATTAGGAACAGAATATTCCAGAAGATTTATGGATCGGAAAGGACCTGAGGAGAAAAAGCCAATGATGAGGACACAGATGTCTATCTGATTGACCTAAATCAGATAACACAAAGTTACTTTAGTAAACGAGACAACACAAAGTTACTGGAGTTAAACAGATAAAATAGTTACCATAGCTAACCAAATTATAAAAAGTTAGCCTAGTTAATCAGACAACAAACAATTACTGTAGTTAATCAGATAACACAACATTACCATAGTTAACAAGATAACACACAGTTACTATAGTTAACCAGATAACACATAGTTACAGTAGTTAACCAGAAAACAAACAATTACTGTAGTTAATCAGATAACACAACATTACCATAGTTAACAAGATAACACACACTTACTAGTCAACCAGATAACACAAATTAACAGTAGTTAACCAGAAAACAAACAATTACTGTAGTTAATCAGATAACATAACATTACCATAGTTAACAAGATAACACACAGTTACTATAGTTAAGCAGATAACACATAGTTACAGTAGTTAACCAGAAAACAAACAATTACTGTAGTTAATCAGATAACACAACATTACCATAGGTAAAAAGATAACACAGTTACTATAGTCAACCAGATAACACATAGTTGCAGTAGTTAACCAGAAAGCAAACAATTACAGTAGTTAATCAGATAACACAACATTACCATAGTTAACAAGATAACACAGTTACTATAGTCAACCAGATAACACTTAGTCACAGTAGTTAACCAGATAACACATAGTTACAGTAGTTAACCAGAAAACAAATAATTACTGTAGTTAATCAGATAACACAACATTACCATAGTTAACAAGATATCACAGTTACTATAGTCAACCAGATAACACATAGTTACAGTTACTATAGTCAACCAGATAACACATAGTTACAGTAGTTAACCAGAAAACAAATAATTACTGCAGTTAATCAGATAACACAACATTACCATAGTTAACAAGATAGCACAGTTACTATAGTCAACCAGATAACACATAGTCGCAGTAGTTAACCAGAAAGCAAACAATTACAGTAGTTAATCAGATAACACAACATTACCATAGCTAACAAGATAACACACAGCTACTATAGTCAACCAGATAACACATAGTTACAGTAGTTAACCAGAAAACAAACAATTACTGTATTTAATCAGATAACACAACATTACCATAGTTAACAAAATAACACAGTTACTATAGTCAGAAAGCAAACAATTACAGTAGTTAATCAGATAACACAACATTACCATAGTTAACAAGATAACACAGTTACTATAGTCAATCAGATAACACATAATTACAGTAGTTAACCAGATAACACATAGTCACAGTAGTTAACCAGAAAACAAACAATTACTGTAGTTAATCAGATAACTCAACATTACCATAGTTAACAAGATAACACACACTTACTAGTCAACCAGATAACACAAAGTAACAGTAGTTAACCAGAAAACAAACAATTACTGTAGTTAATCAGATAACACAACATTACCATAGTTAACAAAATAACACAGTTACTATAGTCAACCAGATAACACTTAGTTACAGTAGTTAACCAGATAACACATAGTTACAGTAGTTAACCAGAAAACAAACAATTACGGCAGCTAATCAGATAACACAACATTCCCATAGTTAACAAGATATCACAGTTACTATAGTCAGAAAGCAAACAATTACTGCAGCTAATCAGATAACACAGCATTACCATAGTTAACAAGATAACACGGTTACTATAGTCAACCAGAAAACACATAGTTACAGTAGTTAACCAGAAAACAAACAATTACTGCAGCTAATCAGATAACACAGCATTACCATAGTTAACAAGATAACACACAGTTACTATAGTCAACCAGATAACATATAGTTAAGCAGATAACACATAGTTACAGTAGTTAACCAGAAAACAAACAATTACTGTAGTTAATCAGATAACACAACATTACCATAGTTAAAAAGATAACACAGTTACTATAGTCAACCAGATAACATAGTTACAGTAGTTAACCAGATGACACATAGTTACTGTAGTTAATCAGATAACACACAGTTACCATAGTTAACAAGATAACACAGTACTACAGTCAACCAGATAACACATAGTTACAGTAGTTAACCAGAATACAAATAATTACTGTAGTTAATCAGATAACACAACATTACCATAGTTAAAAAGATAACACAGTTACTATAGTCAACCAGATAACATAGTTACAGAAGTTAACCAGATAACACATAGTTACTGTAGTTAATCAGATAACACACAGTTACCATAGTTAACAAGATAACACAGTTACTACAGTCAACCAGATAACACATAGTTACAGTAGTTAACCAGAAAACAAATAATTACTGTAGTTAATCAGATAACACAACATTACCATAGCTAACAAGATAACACACAGCTACTATAGTCAACCAGATAACACATAGTTACAGTAGTTAACCAGAAAACAAACAATTACTGCAGTTAATCAGATAACACAACATTACCATAGTTAACAAGATAACACACAGTTACTATAGTTAACCAGATCACACATAGTTACAGTAGTTAACCAGACAATACATAAATACCATAACATATTGACTAGATATGTGGTTTAATAGACATTTCATTCTGATGATTTGGAAACAAGTACATGTTGACTAGATATGTGGTTAAAGAGACATTTCATTCTGATAACCAGATAAAATAGCTACCGTAGTTAACCAGATAACATAGTTACCGCAGTTAACCATATAAAATAGTTACTGTCACTTAACAGACAACACGTATTAACCAAAGTCAATAATACAAAGTTTATTTTGTTAACCGGAAACATAATTACTGTAGTTAACCAGTTAAAATAGTTACCGTAGTTAACCAGATAACTCACATTTTTTGTTTGTTCAGGCTTTTGCGTCTTCACAAAAACCAAGGTCATATGAAGCTGTGTCCACATTTTGTGTCATTTTTTTACCAATAACAATATCTCATCTTTATAAATTCATCATTACCTTACACAAAACTAGAAAATATTAACTAACTTCATTTTGACCTCTGACTTTCTACACTCAGAGACAACTTTATAGAAACAACTGGAGTATGAAGATAAAATAGTACCAGGCTAAAGAGATTTTCAACAACAAAAACTGAATTTGTCTTGATAACAACCGCAAGGAAATATGGAAGCTGTAGATAAAATCTCCCTTATGGAAAACACAGGCAAACCGTTATACCACCTGTGTATACTTCTGTAGCTAGATAAATAACTTCCCAATCACAAGGTGACTGCCAATTTACATATGTACTTTTCTCACTGATCTTTCTTTCACATACAAACAGGTCATATTCAACAATTCAACAATGTATTGAAAAGTGATATTTCATGCAAGAAAAAAAATATCTTTGCATTCTAAGGCCCTGGTTAAAGGTATGATACAAAGTGTCCCCCCCCCNNACCCCCCGCTCATCTCAACTCTACCCCACCCCATGCCAGGATTCCAACCCTGGTCTACCAGCACACTAAGGTTCAAAACCTTCCAATTTCTCTTATCCTCTCACGCACCTTCTCATTGGGGTTAATAGATCATAGTAATACACTTATAAAGCACACCAATTATAATCCATTAAATTCCTTGTGCAGTGATGATTTGATGCTGATAAATGACAGATTAGACAACAATCGCTATATTTAATCTGTACAACGATATGCAGGCATTAAATCACAGGCTGTTATCAGGAAGTGACTGTTTATTAGGTTATATGTGACACACAATTATGGCAATCATCAAAACTTCTGATGGTTACTAAATTACTATTACAGAAATGTTTTCGGACTTTGGACTTATTACACAAAATGTAAGTTTATGATGCGTGTTTGAAAAAATGGGTACTTTAGATAAAATACCAACAATAAACAGTATTTACTAATGTCAGCTTAAACAGCCCTATGATTGACTCAACTAATGATAGCAATTGACATTCTGACATCAGTATCTGTTTCAAATTGAGGCTACAGTGGTCAATTTATTGAATTCAAGATTTGCGACAGGAGTATTAATTAACAGTAAATAAACATATGTGGGATGATCTACAGAATGACCAAATTCTTTGGAAATCTATTTAGTCAAATACAAGCTGTCACATAGCACAGTTGATAAAACCCAGCCTTATTGAACACAAGTTTGTAAGTTCAGATCTCACAGACCGTGGATGTACTGGTTGTGTCTGTCAGCAAAGCGGTCTTCACCCTTCTGCTCAAATCAACTTACCTGGTACGGAGTACAATAAAGTTTTATCCAGTGATGTGGCTCTATATATGAGCCACTGATGTACAGACCCACAACAAGAAGAACACCTACACAAACACCATGCACACCATCACACATAATGGGAACCAAAAAGTACCTCCTGGGGTAAATAAGGCTGCAATAACTCTCCCAATTGTTCTTAATATGTACTTTTATTACGCCTTAGGATCTTAGAGTAATTCTCTTGGGCTTTGAAAGGTTACTATACAAATGCATTATAATAAAGTAATTAATAACTTACAGAAATTGATGAAAAATACACTTCTTACAAACAACATCTGCATTCATGATGTGTCAAGTTTTATTTTTGGTTTGGTTTGGTTTGTGTGTGTTTTACGTCCTATTAACAGCTATGGTCATTTAAGGACGTGCCAGGTTTGGTGGAGGAGGAAAGTACCTGGTGGCTGCTCCACGTAGGCCTCGAACCCGCGACCCAGTGGTGGAGGGCGAGTTTTATTGTCTTATTCCCATGAAAAATATGATAAATTGATAATTTTTACCTACAGGTTGAACTTCTACCTTGCCTAGTACCAGTGTTTTACACCTGAATAATTACATCAGCTTTACGCCTTGTAAGACTCCCAGCTCTACTTGCAAGTGAAATTTCTTGGCAAAGTCTACAAATATAAACCACCTTGGAGTGATGATGTTCGTTTCCTGGCACCCCCTCTACCAAACCGCCACCAGACCAATGTTTACCTGTACCAGTACCGACACTTGTAGGACGACCAGTCACACTCAACTGCAGCAGGGGAATTTACTGTGATGTAAGGCAGGGGTTAAACTTGTGTCTGTGCAATATACAGTCTTTCTACAGGATGTCTTCACTAAACAAATCTTTCTATGGATGTATTTAGTAATGAAGTAACTATTGGATGTTTTTCTTCACTTCTAGTGAAATGCAACCTACGTGTGCATACTGGGTATACATATGACATACCGGGTATCCATATTACATACCGGGTATCCATATTACATACCGTGTATACATATTACATACCGGGTATACATATTACATACCGGGTATACATATTACATACCGGGTTATACATATTACATACTGGGTATACATATTTCATACCAAGTATACATATTACATACCGGGTATACATATTACATATTGGATTTACATATTACATACCGGGTATACATATTACATACCTGGTATACATATTATATACCGGGTATACATATTACATACCGGGTATAGATATTTTATACCGGGTATACATATTACATTTACCTTAGATTTCACTAAAGCCTTCAAATACAGGTACCTTTTTAACCACCTATTTGCTTGGAAAATGTATGTTAATGAAATACTGTAGATTTTAAGATATTTTGAAAAAACAAGACCATCAGAAAGGTAAACATGTAATACACCTGGTACAGTAATTCATAGCTAACTTCAAAACACCATTGATATTGAAATTCCTTTTAAGAACCGAGAAATCTTGATTTCAATTCTTTGTTCATACCATGTACATCTACAGTAAAATATGTAATACTGCCACCATATTTCCAGCGATATTTTGTCCCTATAAAGGGGTTTGGCAGTACATTGAAGGAGATGTTAAAATACATTTGCGGTAAGAGAATATAAGACTCAAGATCATACATTTAAACAAACTTGGTAGCCCTTGATCCTAGTATGCTACTGACTAAATATCATTACCCAGGGCATTTTGGTTATTCAGAAGAAGTTGTTTAAAGTTTTTAACATATTTGACCCCTGTGACCTTGAAAATAGATGAAGGTCATTTATTTGAACAAACTTGGTAGCCCTTCATCCCAGTTTGCTTCTGGCCAAATATCATCACCCTAGGCCTTTCGGTTATTAAGAAGAAGTCGTTTAAAGTAAAATATTGACGCCGGACGCCGGACGGACGCCGCACCACGGCATAAGCTCACTTGGCACTTCGTGCCAGGTGAGCTAAAAATTAATCACATCTTTCTAACATGTAAATATATCGTAAAAGGTTTTAATTTCATCATGTCGCTTTTTCCACATTGCAGCATCAGAGAATTCCAAATACCTGACGTCACATTATTGTTGAGCCATTGTGATATCACGTCACATGAAATGGGGTGTACTAGGTAAGATAAAAAAAATCCCACACCCCTTTCTTTCCCTGGACAGCTCTATCTTACACACAGGGAAATGAGAGAAAGATGGCATTTTATCAATGTTTCACTATAATAACTAACTTTCCAAGTCTATATCATGATTTGCAAACAATGTTATAATTTACTAATCTAAAATCCTGAAAACATTGCTTACTATAGTATATTTGGATAAATGTCATCCTCTATCTATGATACTCAGTTAGTGCCTAATGTGACAGGTAAATTACGAGAGATTTTATCGTTGATATAATGCAATGTTCCTTTAAAGATTTTACTCTATTTTCCAAAATGGTTCCTGTCCCTCTACCGCTAGGGAGGTCGCACTCTTTGTTTATACCACATTGATCGAGTACCCTCAGCCAAATTGGTTTTTTTTTTTATTTATTTATTGGCATTGAGGAATAGTAGGATTTTTTATTTAATAGCTCACAAATTGATGATGTGCCAGTGTATAACATCACACTGCTGCTTAGGGCAGGAGGAAATTAAAGGAAAACTAGATGAACATACCTTATCGTTCAGAAAAATAACAGGAAATATTATACAAAGAAGATTTGCAATCTTTGCTTGACCGAGGAAACAAGACATTTCAAAAAGCTCGCAAAATGATTTTTCAATACCTGTTCGAGTTCAAACAAACTTAGCATTTATACATTTCTGTAGTAGAGAGGAATTGATGTTTGAAATAACTTTAACCTAGTTATGAAACATTCTCACAGATTACCATGTTAAAGCCTCTACATTTTACCTGTATAACCACTAAAACAGGTTTGGTATTGCTTCCTTATTTACTTTTTGATTGATGATCGTCCTCAACCATATACTGGGCTTTGGCAAAAACTTCAACCTCTTCATTTGATTTATTTTGATTTTATATACAAAAACAACAAAAACCTGCAAGATAAATGTGTTATATATTGTGTGAACATTAACTTTCTTAGACATTAGTATAATTTGTACTGTTCCCATATCTATAGTCTGTGATTTTGCTTAGCTAAAACAGAAAGTATTTAGGAAACCTATATTAAACTAGTAGCTATAGCCATTAGTTTTATTTCAGGTCCTCCTATAGTTTCCTCCCTCCAGAACACCTATCGACTGATAATAGTCCAACCATATGATATCTACCAGGGTCTCTCTCTATAGTACACACTGAATTAAAGGGACCACTCATCATCAGAGGGAGCAGTCAGTTTCTGCAGCCTTGTGTCTATAAACAAATCGTATAATTTCTGATTGGAGATAAGGAGCTCTGGAGAAACAAAGTGCCAATCCAACCTACCTTTAAAACACCAAACAGTCAATTATGCAGTTGTACTGATGAGGTATAAATCAGGCTGCCAAAGTCACAACTATAGCCTGACAGAGTCATCATTGTCTCCGAACATCATTAAACATGGATGACAGTCCGGGATCTAGGATAACGTGCGTGCATGCATCTTGTGCCACAAATTGACACCCAGTTCCCACTAGCTAGCTGGTCCTATCACATCATTAGCTATGGCAGACACACAGCCAACGGCCACGACAAACACTTTTTTGTTTACACGCTTATCTAATTCATGATTCATGTTCTCATTACCCACTTCCCGAGTGAATGATAAATTATTGGCCAAAAAATTGAATCAATAATCTGCTTTGCTACTGGTATTGTGACCTTTCCCATCGCTCCCCCCTTCTTTCTCCTTATTTGTCCCTGTCTTGGCTGTGTTTTAGCCACCCTTATAAATGTCACATCTTAGTTTCATTATCAGTTGATATGACGGAGGATGCCAGCCCCCCAGGATCATCTCAGATCAATACAACGATCAGCTAATCTGGCCTGTATGTCTGACACTTACACTTGTCAGACAGATGGCCTGTCCCCTGTCCTCCGACCTTGATACACACCCTGAATAACCTCTATCTGACCAACCAGACCCATTCTAGTAAATCTGACAAAGCAACTGCTCTCCCAAATCTGAATCTCCAAAGAGATTTCCTTCCACTATTAAAATTGACTATATTTTATTTACATCAGTTTACACGATATTTCTGTAAAATCAATAATAGTATCTCTTCATATCCATTGAATACTTGTCTATAATGACTGCACAAAATATAAACATGAAAACCTTGGAATATTTTTCCAAAGCTTATTCCCCCCCTGCCTACATGTATCTGGATGTCTATCAAGACTGTGTCTGGGTAGGAAATACTGATTGCATTGCCATAAAGAAGCAACATCATATGAATATTTTTGTTCGGCTGTATTAATGGATAAAGCCCAAGCTAAGTGGAGAAAACACCAGACATACAGGCTTGAATATCTACGCCATACAAATAGCTGTCGCTGGCAACAAGTTATAATGACATGAAGGTGCATCTAAAGGTGCATAATTCAGGATAAAGTACCTTTCAGTATTTCCAAATAAAAATTCCTACAGATTATACCTAAATGGATTACTTCATGTATCCCATGTCAACAGAAGGACCATGTAATATATGCACCTGTTACAAATAAGATATTTTACTGCGATTATACCAAGATCACAGCAGGCAACTTAAATGAAGTATTAACCTATTACTTTTACATATTGTAATTGTGACTTCTATGAAGCAATGATCACAGAACACAGTATCATACTTATCACACATCAAGTGTTGATCACAAATCAACTAATTTAATTAGACATCTGAAGAGTAACTTCATACACATGTACCATGACTAGACAGGATTTCACCTGTTTTATAAAGAGGTGTTTCTATAAAAAAAACATGACATACAAGAGATGTCAGCTGTTTGTTAGTAACATGTGTTCCTATACAATGCATGACATTAAAATGATATCAGCCATTTGTTAGTAACATGTGTTCCTATAAAAAACATGACATAAACATGATGTAAGCTGTTTGCTAGTAACATGTGTTCCTATAAAAAAAACATGACATAAACATCATGTCAGCTGTTTGTTAGTAACATGCTACTATACAAAACATGACATAAACATGATGTCAGCTTTTTGTTAGTAACATGCTACTATACAAATCATGACATAAACATGATGTCAGCTGTTTGCTAGTAACATGTGTTCCTATAAAAAAAAACATGACATAAACATGATGTCAGCTGTTTGTTAGTAACATGCTACTATACAAAACATGACATAAACATGATGTCAGCTTTTTGTTAGTAACATGCTACTATAAAAAACATGACATAAACATTATGTCAGCTTTTTGTTAGTAACATGCTACTTTAAAAAACATGACATAGACATGATGTCAGCTTTTTGTTAGTAACATGCTACTATACAAAACATGACATAAACATGATGTCAGCTGTTTGTTTGTAACATGCTACTATACAAAACATGACAGAAACATGATGTCAGTTTTTTGTTAGTAACATGCTTCTATACAAAACATGATATAAACATGATGTCAGTTTTTTGTTAGTAACATGCTACTATACAAAACATGATATAAACATGATGCCAGCTTTTTGTTAGTAACATGCTACTATACAAAACATGACATAAACATGATGTCAGCTTTTTGTTAGTAACATGCTACTATAAAAAACATGACATAAACATGATGTCAGCTGTTTGCTAGTAACATGTGTTCCTATACAAAACATGACATAAACATGATGTCAGCTGTTTGTTAGTAACATGCTACTATACGAAACATTACATAAACATGATGTCAGCTTTTTGTTAGTAACATGCTACTATACGAAACATTACATACACATGATGTCAGCTGTTTGTTAGTAACATGCTACTATACAAAACATGACATAAACATGATGTCAGCTGTTTGCTAGTGACATGTGTTCCTATAAAAAGCATGACATAAACATGATGTCAGCTGTTTGCTAGTGACATGTGTTCCTATAAAAAGCATGACATAAACATGATGTTGGTTGTTTGTTAGTGACATGTGTTCCTATAAAAAGCATGACATAAACATGATGTTGGTTGTTTGCTAGTAACATGTGTTCCTATAAAAAGCATGACATAAACATGATGTCAGCTGTTTGCTAGTGACATTTGTTCCTATAAAAAGCATGACATAAACATGATGTCAGCTGTTTGCTAGTGACATTTGTTCCTATAAAAAGCATGACATAAACATGATGTCGGTTGTTTGCTAGGGACATGTGTTCCTATACAAAACATGACATAAACATGATGTCAGCTGTTTGCTAGTGACATTTGTTCCTATAAAAAGCATGACATAAACATGATGTTGGTTGTTTGTTAGTAACATGTGTTCCTATAAAAAGCATGACATAAACATGATGTCAGCTGTTTGCTAGTGACATTTGTTCCTATAAAAAGCATGACATAAACATGATGTCAGCTGTTTGCTAGTAACATGTGTTCCTATACAAAACATGACATAAACATGATGTCAGCTGTTTGCTAGTGACATTTGTTCCTATAAAAAGCATGACATAAACATGATGTCAGCTGTTTGCTAGTGACATTTGTTCCTATAAAAAGCATGACATAAACATGATGTCAGCTGTTTGCTAGTGACATTTGTTCCTATAAAAAGCATGACATAAACATGATGTCAGCTGTTTGCTAGTGACATTTGTTCCTATAAAAAGCATGACATAAACATGATGTCAGCTGTTTGCTAGTAACATGTGTTCCTATAAAAAGCATGACATAGACATGATGTCGGTTGTTTGTTAGTGACATGTGTTCCTATACAAAACATGACATAAACATGATGTCAGCTGTTTGCTAGTAACATGTGTTCCTATACAAAACATGACATAGACATGACGTCAGCTGATTGTTAGTACATGTGATATATATACTACACAAAAAGCTGTATTCAGTTCTCACTTGCAAATTACATTAGAAATTAGTCTATAATAACTCCAGTTTGAGTAAACATGTTTGGAATGAGACCAAGTGAACATTTTACTGGTGATAGAAAATATTACAATAAAGTGTGTTGCGCTTCAATTTCACAGGGTCAAAAATTCATGGTCACACTTCCCAGAGTTTGAATTCCGTGTAACAAGGCCAATGAAAGTGCTGAGTTCATACCTGGTGCATTATATCTGGTCATAAACATAGTGAAAATAAAACCCCATAAAATATATGTGTCACTTCAAGTTTTCACAAGTATTTCTAGCAAGCATGATCTGACATACAGGCATTTATAGAGTATTTCTATACATACACATTTAAGATTTTTTTATGTAAAAGTCCCCCCCCCCCTCCCCCTTTATTGCTAAAAAATAAAATGACTCACCAGTCTCTTGTTACTTCCTCCAGTCTACAAGTCCATATCTAGAATGAAAAGAAAGTATTTTTTACAAAAAGGTCTTCTTTTAAACATAGCAAACACACAAGTGTTGTAATACTCAAATTTCTATTCAAAGAATACAAAATGTACTTTTCAAATGATGAGATTATCTGCAGACAAAATGTCAATATGTTCTAAACAAATCAGCAGCCCACTTTTGTGAGGTAATGGTCCATTAAAGACAACAATAATTACCATTTTTGTACCATAACAATCCTGTTGCGACAACAATGAGCGAACAGTACTTTCCTGACCCAAGATGAGCCGGGCCACGACCTTGTGACACCCCTTTGACCCTTAACAAAGAGACTACCTCACAATCCCTATCACTTTTCCTTTACTGTCAACTCAGGTATTTACAGTAGAAGTTATAGGTTAGTACCTGACTTTGCAAATACAGGAGTCTCCTGATACAGTACTTATAATACTCACACGAGTCAATACATTGGTAATTAGGCTTCCGAGGAGATCTATATCAGTTGTAATGGGACAGGTAATATTTAAGTAATTTCTGACATTGTCTTAAGTGTAAACTAGCTAGATAGTGATGTGTTCATCCAATTTTCAACTGTAATGATTTATATATGTCTCTCATGAACCTACAGCATAGAAAAATACCTCAAAATCATTGGGCAAGAGTCCAATTGGTTTCTTGTCAATGAAAATAAATACACACCACCATTTTTCTCAGCCATGAATCAAAACCTCATTTGTTACTGTCTCTGTCCGCATTATTTGTAAACAGAGGCTGTACAACAGATCAGACCTAACAGACAATGTATTCACACAATTTTACACCTAAAAAGTGAAAATGCAAATCAGTTCATGAATACTTGTCTTTCGTTTAATTTTTTACACAAAGAAAAGTAATAGCATTATATAATTAGTACTATTTTGTGTAAAATTCTTATCAGGTCATCATACTCTGGTACCATATTTATCCTGCAAAAATCCCAGGGGAAAACTCAAAATCTCAGACTCTTATAAAATGGCCTTATACCAAGATAATGAAATACAAAAATGTAGCATATTTGCTTGCATTTTGACTGAACTACAATAAATATAGGTTGTGGCTTATTACCAGGCATGGGCTCGGCTCACTGACAGAGAAATATGGTAAGATTTGGTTAACTTCTGCAAAACTCAATAATCGGCACAACACAAAATTCTAGGAAGTTAAAATCATCAGAAATGAATCACAAGAAAAGTTCAAAATTAATTTTCACAGTAACCGATATGAATGATTTGGTGACTGTATAGGAGTGTGTTATTGCTGCTACGAGTATGATGATGTAAGGCTGTATCCCAGGGATAGTTCTATCCCACGCCTTATAACCCCTGTGTGCAAAAAGTTCACTTTGATGATTGAAGATTTACGACCCTGCATGCAAATTTGAATGCTGATGTTTCATTATGTGCATTTAATATATCTTATCAAAATTGAAGATTTCATTTAAACTATCCATGCTTTAAAGTATGATGAATAGGAAAAGCACTACATCCAGCAACAAATATGTTATATACATGCACATATTGAAGATAAATAAAAAAAGACTGATCATTGATGTGATAATTTTATATGAGTATACCATGCCTGGAAATCAGCCTCCTCTATCATTCAACATATTTAATTGTCAAACAGAGTAAATCGAGTCCAATATTCTAGGGTTCGTATCTGAAATCATTAATAATTAATTCACTTCAACACAAAATATTTTCTTTGAAATTAGATTTGATGTGATGTTGTTAAATAAGGTGCAAAATGGTTCTTGAGTATTGTTATAAAAGTATTCCTACCAATCAATTGCTATCTTGACTAATCAAAAACGAAATCCTTTTGGGTACTAGAAAACAGCACGCTTTCTAGAGTAGTGAATGTGCCTTAATTCAGGTTTGTTATAGCCAAAGAAAGTAACCAGAAAGCATAGACAATAAATCATTTGAAAGAGTCTATTTCAGACAACAGACATTTTATATATACTTTTTGACTTTGTCTTGAAAACCCTTATTATGTATTTCTTTTTTATTTAGGTTCTTTTTGATTTGTTAAACCAGGACTTTTTGTAATATATAATTGTCATGCATTTTGTATGTAACTATTGTTGTCCTGTAAAAGAACACAAGACCTAATAAGCCTGGCAGTTACCATTGTGAGTCATAGAACATCCTTCACTAATGTATTGATCCCAAAGTATCAATAGTAACAGAACAGGAAGACTGGAGACTGATATCTCCTACCATTTTGGAGGACTTGGGTTTTTATCACTTCTTGATGTAACTGATCTATTTTATATCTAATTCTCTCAAATATCAATAAAATGACATGTGCCTTTACTTCTCAATAGTTTTCAAGTCAAATGTTTTGTTGTTTGGGTTGTACATATAACATAAACACATTGTTCCCATTTGCCTATCGTTAATTAAGTTCAAGTTGGTGCGAGAACTCCACAGAAAATAATCTTATGGTAACCTTTGACCTTCTGACTGAGCTTTTACCATTACCAGGGGTCACTTGTATAAACCATCTCAAAGTTAAGGAAAATCTCAAGCAATGTATTGTCTATGGGAAATCTTAGACTTGAGGAAATCTCAAGAGTTGAGATGTTTTATACAAATGGGCCCAGGCTCTTACCGCTAAAAGTAAACTAGGGAAAAATAGAGTAAAAATAAATTATAAATGTGTTTTGTACACAAACATTTAAAAAAAAAAAAATCTCTATAAACTAGAAATGTCTATAAGACCCCAAACTGGCTGTGCATTTTTCTCTCCTGTTACATTTGGTCTCCAACGAAAATATTATCCCACAGAGGGTGGTATAGACTTTCATGTGTCTTCGGGTCAAAGACTTTGTTAAAGGAGGCAGGAATGTAGCGGAACTGGATTGGGTTGTTAGCAGGTGACCAGGTAACTCAAGCGTATGTGTAGAGATTGAATCCCAGTCTGGTCGTGCATTTATCTTTCCTGTTACACTAACAGTGTCCTTGACCTTTAATGAAAACTGAAATGAGAAATTGTTCAAGCTATCCTGGCACTTAACCCTTGTATGAACTTTCATGGAAATCCAATCGCAAATGAAGGTTAGGCATTGGAGTGATGGAAAGATATTTTTTTTAGTATTTATAGAAATTGTGACCTTGACCTCTGGTGCAAAATGCTTACACATGATATCTTTGAAGTTACATTCATATGAAGTGTCAAGGCGATCTGAAAAGGCACTAGAGAGATAAAGTCACTGCACAAAGATGTTTTCTACTTAAAGAAACAGTGTCCCTGGCCTTTGGTGCAAATTTCTGAAACACAACCGCCTTAAAGTTACCTTCATACTTAGTCTCTACGTGAAATTTCATGGAAATGCGACTACAAAAAAAGGTACCATAGAGATGACATCATTTTTTTTTCGATTCAGAGTTACACTGACCTTGACCTTGGGTACAAAATGCTGAAACGCTTACTCATTCAAGCTACCTTTGAACTGATTCTCTGTTGAAGTTTCATGAAAAAACAAATGAAGCTGTTAAATATATGATGTCACTGTGTGACAGATAGACATGGCAAAACTGTATTGATTTTCACAGCCAACACTAGGGGTTATATTTTAAACAAGAAAAAGTAATGTCAGTAGTTTTACTACAGAGACACAATGAACTCTTTAAGAGAAATGAAAATAAATGAATACCCATTTTTTTCTTGAAGTAACACTGAACAGATATATATGCATATCATTTTGTGTGGGCTTATAATGTAGCACTACTGTAATATTACTAGAGTCTGAAGCCATGAGTGTTACTAGAAATTAAAGCCTGATGTAACAAGAGCCCTAGAGGACCTGTATCGCTCACCTGAATGTTTGAGCAGTCATAGCAAAATATTCATTGAATATTATACTATACTAAATAATGTTTCACCGTAAACATTGTCGGCTCCATCTGTTAAAACTACCAGCCAAATATTATTGTATGATTCTATGCTTTTTGGTTCTTCTTCAGAAGAAGTTGTTTAAAGGAAAAGTTGACGGAGGACAACAGACGGATTCCGAAGCGGCACCCTGACATAAGCTTATAAGCTCACTTACTCTTCGGGCAGGTGAGCTTAAATGATTCAGTGATTCTTTTGAGAATGTTTCCTAATTTTGTTAAGGGAAAAAGTTGGTAACAGACCTGTTCAAGCAAAAAGGAGTTATGTCCCTTGACACATATACTGTACTGGATTGTGAATTGTACTGGATTGTACCTGAGTAACATGATGGCTGTGTTTTTTAATACACTTTTACAGAAAAAAATTGCCAAGGGGACTACCCTTTTCTTTTATGCAACAAAGCAGGGAACAAAAAATGCTTCATAGCACTGTATGATAAATTTGTTGAAATCTGTATGTATGGCTTATGGGGTATGAATGCTTACGATTTCCATGTTATGACCCTATGCAGGACTACCAATAATCAAATCCTTGGAAGCATGATTGTGTTCATTTCTTCATGCCAAGCTATAAATATGGTAACAGGGTGGAAATCTCAAATTCTTCCATGTGATGAACAAGAGATGATGGAACCAGGGTTGGGGCAGGACCTAAAAGCCAATCCTGGTATATATTTGTTTCTCCATGCCTATACATGTATGTGTGTATCTTATTATATGGTAGTATGATATCAACCATTTGAAGTATATTAAGTTGTACACCCAAAATCAGGTGTATTTTGGCCCTACCTCTTGATCCCTAGCGGTTGCATCAACTTTATTTATCAGAAAATGTAGTCACTTTGCCCTACAAGTGATGTTTCAAACCAAATACAGATATAATCAATCTGATTAAAATCATATGTTACATGGCTTCGTTAACGTCGTACTATGCCTGAACATCTGAATGTGCCGCGGTCAGGGTCACGTTCAAGTGACCTTTAGATGAACCAATCATAGGTGCGCTGGCAAAAGTTTGCCAGCGAATCGAAATATCATGGTTGATAGATAAATAGCGAGGGTATCGAACAGATTAGTTTTTCCAAAACAAATATGGCGGTGGGAACTGACGTTTCTACGATGCCAAGGAAAACGAACCCATTGGGTAATAATTGCGTTGGCAACACCGCCATACAGTCTTTCTTCTCTAAAAAAGCTTTGAATATCTTTTTCTGTTTGGGTTTCAGACGATCAATCTCAAATAACTTCAGAACGTTTGCATCATTTTCATCAATGTCCGCCATATTTGTTACAACTCTGAGCGCCCTTTCGAAAGAGGGTTTCTGATTGGTCAAAATTTAATGAGTATTTATAAATATAAAGGTCACCTGAACGTGACCCTGACTGCGGCACACTCAGATGTTCAGGCGGAGCCATGTAAGAGATGATTTTAATCAGATTGAGATATAATTCCATTCAATTATGAGTAGGATTTCTTGCAATGTAAATACAACACATGATCACCTTGCCCTATAGGGATAATTCAGACTAAATATGCCAACAATCCTGGCTTTAAGGAGTATATTTTCGAAAAGTAAATAGCTTAAGTTTACCCTTTATTGGCCCATTGGTATTCCTTACCCCTCTGGCTCCATGGGTTACTGTACTCTAACTCCTTTCATACAAATTATGGTAACAATCTGTGAAGCATTAATAATAATTAAGTGCAATGTAGTGTCAAGTTGCCAAAAATGCATGCAATTTCAATGCCAGCTTTATAATCCCTCTGCAGTTGTGTAAAAAATAACTTTTCTGCGGATATTTGTTAAATGCAAAGTGGAAAAAACTCCATGGAGTTTTTTCAGTGTTACATGGGAGATAACTCTGACATGCTTATCGTAAGAGACTGGTAGGTAGAATAAATATTGTTAGTGGGTTCAAACTAGGGTCGTTGTTAAGATTTGCTTAAATAAATGAAATAATTGCACTATTTAATTTATATTGAATGACTGACTCTGAAATTTCGAATCACAGAATTAGTTAGGCTAACAAATTAAAAATTTGATCACAAAATATCGACTCCTGAGAATTTATTTGATAAAACTGTGAATATTTGTCTTTTAAAACTTAAAGCCTGAATACATTTATATCAGTTTCTTCCATTTTGTTTTGTTTATTTACTATCGTTGGTTCTAAATAGCTACTGGGAAGCACATACTGAAGTCCATGACGTGGGAAATAGCAAGCGGCCAATCAAAAGAGAAAGTAGGATTACACGACTGAAAAGAGTTATTTAGAACCTATCTTTTTACATTGACAACTCACAATAACAATGAGGTTCATTTCAACCTTTAAAGTGTGGATATTTCATCTCCTTGTATGATTAATGTTCCAGTGGGTATCTTCTAAAAACACTTCTTTTTGTGCTCAAATCTGAACTACCTTTCGGGTAGTTTCCGGTTTGACAATTATTCTAAACACCTGTAGGGCTACGGATAGGTGAAGTCCGGAAGGTTTCATTTCACAAGTGAAAATAATATTAATAATAATAATAATCACGGAATTAGATTATCTAAGTACGTGCATTAATAAAATGTAATAAATGATAAATGGGATTGCACGGAGATTGGATAATATTCCGATCGCCCAAGCGGTTAAACGGTCACCTAGGAAATAGCTCATTTTTATAATTTTATTCAGCAATCAGGCGATATTTTGGGCCTTATTCTTCCTTTTTTTCCCGTGATTTATATATTATAACACTCTCAGGGAGCCCGGTAGATATGAGAAGAACAATGAGTTGTAAGTTCCCAAATATTCGCAAAATAAAGTTCGAAACAATCTATTATGAGTATCTTCCTTGAAACAGATAACATATAATCGGTGATACCATGTATATTTTCTGTTGCTTTTCGTCGTTTAAGGACATTTTAAGCAATCTTATTAAATATGTACTCGACGCCCTTCACACATGGTTGTGCATTTACTTATTCATAAGATGACTTAGCTTCACGATTGAATTTGTTTATAATGTAAAACAAGAGGTTCATGGGCCTTAACGGTCACCTGATATATTTATACAGAGAGTTGATTTTGTTTTTAACACGAACAGAAATATTATTCAAAGTGACAAAAAACAATAAAACCACCTTATTCAATATCTAGCATACAGATTTAAGACTAAAAAGTATTTGAAACTAGCACCTCTGATTCTAAACAAGGAAAGTGAAGAAATTTTAGCACCCTGACTCCACCCTACAGCCCTTGGGGGTAGGGCTGGCTCAAAATTTTCAAAGTATCAAACTGTCAGCTCAGGGTTATAACTCCAATCAAGTTATTAACATGTAATATTCAAAGTATCATTTGCCATTATAAATCATAATAAACTTCCCCCCCCCACCCCCTCCTTCCAAATGGGGTAAACGTGAGACCCTAGGGTCATACACATTAAGACCCTTCCATCTATGAAGAGTGTTTGATTCTACCATATCTGGATCTTTGAGAAGAAGATTTTTGAAATTTCAGTCAATTCAACCCTTTTTGGCCCCACCCATCAGCCCCTGGGGGTCAGTAAGGGCTCATATGTGCATACTATCAAACTGCTATCCAATACTGATAATGATAACCCAAATTGAATTACTTCCAAAGGAAATTAAACAAATGCTGGTCCAAAATGTTATTTCCCTATATAAACTATAGTAAAGTTTACCCCCTCCCAAGGGGGAAACGTGAGACCCCAGGGTCAAGAAATTCACAATTTCGGTAAAGCACCTTAAGACCCTTCCATCTATGAAGAGTATTTGATTCTACCATATCTGGGTCTTGAGAAGAAGATTTTTGAAATTTCAGTCAATTCAACCCTTTTTGGCCCCACCCATCAGCCCCTGGGGGTCAGTCAGGGCTCATATGTGCATACTATCAAACTGCTACCTAATACTGATAATGCTAACCTAAATTGAATTACTTCCAATGGAAATTAAACAAATGTTGGTCCAAAATGTGATTTCCCTATATAAACTATAGTAAAGTTTACCACCTCCCCAGGGGGGAAATGTGATTCTACCATATCCGGGTCTTGAGAAGAAGTTTTTTGAAATTTTAGTCAATTTGACCCTCTTTGGCCCCGCCCCTCAGGCCACTGGGGGCTGGGGACCAAATCGGCCACTATTTTGTTGACCTTTGGCCATGGAAGATTTCTGCAAAATTTCATTGAAATTGGTTCAGGGGTTTCAGAGAAGAAGTCGAAAATGTAAATTGTTTTTAGACGCACGACGGACGCCGGACGACGCCGGATTAAAGGCGATCGCAATAGGTCACTTGAGACTTTGTCTCAGGTGACCTAAAAATATAAATCAAATGACGTCGTCTCCAACATCTCTTTCTCTGTGAGGAATATTTCGGTATCCAATGTTCGCTACATTTGCTTTTTTAATTATCAATTTATTGAAAGCGGATGGAGTTTGAGAATAGTATTGGTAAAATAACCAAATGTTAGGCAGGGAAAGAAATAGCAAGTGAGAGACAAATTGCAGAGAAGACACAGAGGACGTGAAGTAAAAACATCTACATAAGATCAGTTAATCCCAATAACTTTAGAGTTATGTTCATATATGCTATTTGATATGGCGTATTCAAGGAGCGAAGAGAGCGAAAGTGAGCGTAACCCCTGAAGTATCAAGGATGTTGATACGATGAATTAACCTGCATGATGTACCTATACAAGATTGTATCTATCTGAAAGCCATGTAACAGACAACAAAATCATTGATAAAAAGCTCGTCACTTCCACATATATTTTTTTGCAGAATGTTTCTCTCAATATTAGAACTGATTTCAGTTTACTTATTAATGTAGGTAGGAAAAGACCATTGGGGATTTTTTGTACAATATTCATAATGTTTCATATTAGACTTATAAACCAATTTGTTGATCGAATTCAATCATTAATGCAATTGTGTTCCAAAAATAGTATCTTTATTTTCAAGACTCGTTTTCGTTCACCAAAAAAATAACATACCGCTTTTTCCAAGAATTGATTTATAGAATAAAGGTTTAGCTAAATTCAAAAATTCCCCATTTAGTGGCTAATATACATTAACCCTGACGAACGAAGACCTGGCATACCGTGCTTGTCGTTTTCCTTTTATATTACTTCTATTTTCTTTTTTTTACTAGTAATAACCTTTTTTCAAAAATCGTTCCAAAAAAATGTAGATGTCGAATACAAAAAAAAAATACAAAAATATGGAACAATTATAACTATCGAAATTTTGATGGATACAAAATAGCAACCTGTTACATATATACGTCACTGGTATAAAAAAAAAATAAGAACAGATAGCTCTGCTTTTCCCTCAAGGTCTACCCACCGAAAAACGAAGTTTAGGCGCGGGGAAGGGGGTGTATAGGAATCACCCTGTCCGTTCGTCCATTATGGTTGGATAGGAATCATCCTGTCTGACCGTCCAGTAATAATGGAAGCGCGAATTCTCCCAAACCTCTTGTTAGATTTTTTTTTAAACTTGACATTATTATTATTACACCCCTTGCAATCGAAGTGTTTAGTATTTTTATGATCGCTTTCTTTTATCGCGATCCAAATGGTTGGACCGGTTGGACCAGAGTTATTTGATAATATGTTAATATATCATTATCTAGGACACCAGTACATGTATTCAGAAAGTGGTAGACATAAGCACGAGAAGGCTCTTATAAAATAACAACCAATTTTGTTACATTTGATAGGTACTTTAACACTTATTTAAAAAATACCAAAGAGTACCCAGAAAAGATGATGCGGGCGAGGTTGGGGGTGGGGAAAGAGGGGTATATCTGTGAGCCTGCTCACAGTTTGTCAGTCTAGTTTCATTTGTGACATACAAGTAAACAAGTAAGGAAGAAAACATATCTTATAATGTATATCGAAAGTATTTACTTAAATACAAATAGAAATTAATTCCTATTCGCTGAAAAAAGTTACCGAATAGTTCATATGCAAGAAGACTATTTATAAGAATAACACTGAGACGTATACGTATTAGTCTCTGAATAATCTAATTCCGTGTTTAAAGAGATCGATATTCGGTCCGACTCTATATTCATCCTGAAACGTACACATTTACATAATACAGCAGAATGAAAAGAAAATGTATGTCTCTGAACAAATTAAGTTTTTTAATCAATTATAATGAACTTTATTTTATAACATGTCAAATTTTGTTATTTTTTAAATGTGTTTTAAAACAGAAATATCATAAGTTCCGAAAGTGCAGGAAAATCCGTATACCTAATCGTTTTTTTTTTTTTTTTATGAAGTTCAATTTGAAAGCGTTTGAAATTCTGCTAAAATATAACCTATGGCATCGTTTTGCCCTACAGCAATTAATAAACGGGTTAACTTGCCACTCTTCACATTTGTTGTTAAACACGTTTTTATTGGCTCATGAAACGGGTATCCGGCACCGGAAACTATTTTTTGACCAACCAACGTCGATGTATTATTAGCGATCGAAACGGGCACCTGCCTGGTACTTCGGTCTTTTTTGCGTATGAATAAATTGTAATGGAAATATTTATGTTATCACAATGTACGTGATCTAGTATTAGCTAGTTAAACACTTGTAACTGAGTGGAAATGAATAATCACATAATGATGTTCAGGTTAAGAAATGGATGTTATTTATCAATATAAATAGAACTACTTTTCAATGCGTAGTACTGTCTTGGGTGTTGTACGGTTTTCATCATGTCTGGTAATCACTCAAGATGATGAGAAGAAAACCGATCTGGATTAACGATATTCCTGTTAAAATAGGTATAAGGGAGTGATGTAGCCAAACCAGAGATTTAGGTGGGTAGATCCTGTTTCATTCTGTGGATTAAGATTAAAAACTGGCGTGATGGGGAATTGTTTACGGAGAGACAACACAAGCAATGTCCCTGGTACTCAGACGACTCCCCAACACAAGGCTGCACAGGAACTGTCAAATGGGACACCCACTGTCCCCATTCCCGTGGCATTGTCCACCCCGCCCCCCTCAACAAGCCCCATAGTGTCCATATCTTCCACCCCACAGCCGGAGCCTACGAGTGAGACCACTCCGACAACTACCAAAGTGTTCGTAGCATTGTATGACTACGATGCTAGGACTGCGGAGGACCTCAGCTTCCGGAAAGGGGAACATTTAGAAATTATAAACGATACACAAGGTGACTGGTGGTATGCTCGGTCGAAAACAACACAAAACGAGGGATATATACCTTCTAATTATGTGGCTAAGTTGAAGAGTTTGGAATCGGAACCGTAAGTAAAAAAATGCATCCATATTATCTTGAAATATGTTGTACACATTGCAATTACACATCGATGGAATACACAATGTAAGACGAAACTTAGTGTATAGTATTTAACAGCAAATCACTCCAAGGCATTTTTGTTTCATTGTATTTTATATGTGTGCTGTAAACAATTGATGTCAATGATACCAACTTTCTGTACAGGATTGTATATGAAAGATATATAATAGGGCTGTGTATTGACTTAAACCTAAAATAATTGTATTGCAACATTTTGCCAAGTCACTAGATGCCATTTTTCAATACTAAAATGGTTAGAGATATATACTAAAGGCAAAAATACACTGTTTTTGCAATTTGTTAACGAAACTGGTAAGTCTTTGAAAATGATATTTCACAAAAATAGTTAAAATACCATCGAAATATAATGAAAATCAAAGAAATTGACTGATGCTTTAATATGCAACGAAATCAATTTCAAATGTATTTGCAGGTATTTGTGTTGATCAAGAAGTACAGGGATATTGTAGTTTTATGTACCAATTTGAAAGCATGTCTTTCCTTCTTTGTCATTTTTAACACACATTTTGCATCCCTTTCTCTTTCAGATGGTATTTCGGAAAGATTAAACGTGTTGAAGCAGAGAAAAAATTACTTTCAATAGAAAATGAACATGGTGCTTTCTTGATAAGAGACAGTGAAAGTCGAAGAAATGATTATTCCTTATCAGGTAGGTTTATCACTTACTCTTTGATATGGTTTTACTTAAGTTAAACCTTGAATATCTAGATGTTCTGATGTCCATTGCCACAGGTGCTGGACACACTGATAGTAATATATAGTATTTACACATCATATTACTAATAGTGCGTCCAGCACCTGTGTCCCTTGACATGCACCACACTTCGATTTTAAGTATTTATGGTGTAGTCTGATTACCTTTTTTTGTTTGTTGTCCTGAAAGTGTTTGGCTTGACATGCAGGATGATGTTAATTTGGGAAATCATTAGATAAACAGGATGCATTGTTTTTCTTGGGAAGTTTAATATAAGCATCCAATATGAGGGTAAGAATCACAACTATATTAGTAAGAAAACATTGACCTGTAGTTTCTATCTAGAAGTAATAGTTATCAATTGGAGTAATATGTGCTGTACATTTTCGTTGAGACATTTCAACATGCCCTACCCTACATTTTATGTGCACGTGTAACTTTTTAATTGATGTTTTTAACTAGATGTATATTTTCTTTCAGTACGTGATGGAGACACTGTCAAGCACTATAGAATAAGACAATTGGATGAGGGTGGCTTCTTCATTGCGAGACGAGTTACATTTAGAACGTTATCAGATCTTACAGATCACTATAGTACAGACCCTGATGGATTGTGCGTCAACCTTCGTAAACCCTGTACTCAGGTAGGCTCTATTCTTTTATCAGTGTTTAATCATTGTTTTGTTTTAAACTTGCAGGCAGTTCCAGACAAGCATCAGTGTACATACATGTATAACCTGTTGATAAAATCTATCCAAAAGCAGAGATAAGGAGGGGCATTGGTCATAAGACCCATTTTGTAGCTAAAATTTAAAATCTTAATGTCCATTTTAAATTTAAGAATTGCAGCTAGTCTTTGTTGATATTGCTGCTTAGATTTGTTGCAATATTTGCACTGTACTCAGGCATGATAATGAATTTCTTTAAGTTATACAGAGCAATCAAAAATCAAATATTGCTTCTAGTCTGGTAGAACAATAACAAATACAATTTTTAGGAGTTTTCATTTTTACATTTGATTACCAAGGTCATGATCATGATGATACACATATATTTACCTTAGTTTTGACCTATTGCTTCATTCCTAAATCATACAATATTGATTATTAATTTATAAAATTTAATGAATGGTTTCTCAGTTGCAAAGATATGCTAGTAAATCCTTGACAACCAGTTGTTAGGCCCTTGATAACCTTAGAAACGTTAATTAGTGATACACAAGTGTGGTCGATAAGTAGCCTGCTTCTATGTACTATAAAATGCCTCTGTAATGCAATTCTGCTCAGGAAGTCGACATTGCATTCAGTCCTCGGTGGTCATGAGTGGTTACTTGACATACCATCCTGGAAGGTGTCATCTCCTACGAGGACCCACTTCCTGTTACCGCCCTCGGTGCACGTGTGGCCTAGGGTTGTATCATATCACATTATGATGGGACTAAGTTACACTTCGGTCAGATTTGTTAATGGATAATATCCAGAGTGTGACGATTGATGCAAGAACAGCTTACAAGCTAAAGCTAATCTTGAGAATTTAAATCATCAGAAAGATACTGATCATAATTCATAATTATACATTTAATGTCTTGTTTCTACCTTAACACCAATAAAGAAGTTTTTAACTCAGTCACCCCTGAAATTTCATGATGGACTATTCCAACCTTTGAATTGGAAGAGTTCAAATGTGTCTTCAGGGGTGAATGAGTTAATATCTACGGTCAAGGTGCAGCAGGGCTGAGATTGGTGAAACTTAAAATATGCATAGGTATTATGTGACACAGTAGGCTATTTAGTTTATTTAAGTATTTATGCAAATAAGAATTTCAAATGCAGTACTGTTATCGTAATGCAACCTTAGACTTAGAGAAACAAAATTCTATACTAATTTCTACATTATATGTTTCTAAACATGCCACAATGGCTACTGCATATATCTGGCTCTAAAACCTCACCAACAGTCATCCAGTAGGTATTGTTGTGATTAAAATCGTAAAGGGAAAGTGTTTCTATGATCATGAAGTTGCCTTGTTTTCCACATGTTGCCAGTTGTTCACTTGGTGCTTATCATACGGCTGTGCTTGCATTAGTTGCATATCTTGTAAACTAAGGGACGAATAGTACCAGTGCAAAACTGTACATGACTTGTGTGACTTGTCCAACCACTAGGCCAATCTTAGTTTAGAGTGCAGTCACACATGTTAAAAATGAATTTGAAAAAATTTCACAAAGAACATGGTTACAGAAAATACTTGCATGTTTTACCGCAATAGAACACAATATCACCTTTTTTTGTGCCAGTGCATGTTCCAGGAAGTGGAAGTCATCAAAATAGTATTGTCACAGAAAATAGGAAAGTTTGGGTATTGTTAATAGTAGAAATTATTTTTTCGAGATCATGGCTTACACTAGTTTACTCCAACAATGATAGAGGTTTACTTTGCAGGATACTTTTGACAGGCACCACATTATTATATCCAATAAAACAAATTGCTATTGAGCTAACCACTGGCCTCCTACACATGTATGTTATAGGAGTAAATCTAGTAGTGCTTAGTAAGGATTCATGGCTTGTTTTCGATGCTAAGTTTCATATTTTAAGACCAAACTCAGGTGGTATCTCTTTAAATGTTTTCAATGTATGCATCTAAACCAATTCTATACCTGCCTTATGTTTGAATATGGAATATTCTCAATATATTGATAGAAATATGTAGCACATTTTTGAAATTGTCTTATTTTTCAAGCCAGGCTTGTTTGCTTTAAAGGCTTTTTCATTTGTTGTCAAAAAGCTTATGCCATACCGTGGCGTCTGTCCGTCTACAATTTCTTTAAACGACTTCTTTTTCTTTACCACTGATTGGAATTTAACTAAATTTGAGGTGGTGCAGATTCAAAATTGTACAAATGGTTGGGCTGTCCCCCCAGGGGGCTGAGGGGAAGGGCCAAAAGGGGACAAATTGGCTATATTGCTACAAACAACTTCTGTAGAACTATGCACTGGATATCAATTATATTTAATCAAAAGCATTCATGGGAGGCAGGGATTCAAAATTGTACAAATGGTGTGGCTGACCCCCCAGGTGGCTGAGAGGCAGGGTCAAAAAGGGTTGTTTGGCTATATTGCTATAAACGACTTCTTCTGTAGAACTATGCCATGGATATCAATCATATTTGGTCAGAAGCATTCATTGGAGGCAGGGATTCAAAATTGTACAAATGGTGGGGCTGACCCCCCGGGCTAAGGGGTGGGGCCAAAAAAGTTTATTGCTTGGAAATGGTTGATTTCCCCACCATAAAACCATATGTACAATTACTGAGTATAAAGAGAAGAATGCACATTTGCTTCCAAGATGGCCCTAGGGTCTGGCCCCACCCTTGGAGACATAGTCCCTAGGCCATAACTTTAAAACAGTTGAGATCCCCACCCCAAAAATATATATACAAATGCTGGGCATAAAGAGACGAATGCAGTCATTATATTAGAATATACCCTGGGGTCTGACCGAACCCCTAGGGACCTAGTTTCTTAGTCACAGCTTGGAGACAGTTGAGATATGCACATTACCTTCCAGGATGGCCTTGGGGGACTGCCCCATCGTTGGAGATTTAACCCCTGGGTCATAACTTTAAAATGGTTGAGATCCCCACCCAAAACTATATATACAATTCATGGGCATAAAGAGACAAATGCAGTCATGACATTAGAATTGATCCTTGGGTCTGGCCACAACCCTAGGGACCTAGTTTCTTAGTCACAGCTTGGAGACAGTTGAGATATGCACATTACCTTCCAGGATGGCCTTGGGGGACTGCCCCATCGTTGGAGATTTAACCCCTGGGTCATAACTTTAAAATGGTTGAGATCCACACCCCATAACCATACATAAGATTACTGGGCAGGAAAAGTGTAATAGAGATATGCTACAAGGATTGGCCTTGGGGTTTGGCATATTTCCTTGGATCTCATTTGGAGAATGTTTTGCCATGATTTCTTAGATATCCAGGTGGATATCTGGGCCTCTTGTTATAATTTGCTACTAAACACTACACTACAATACACATTGAGAGCCCCAGGTTTAATGTCTTGTGGAAGAAGGGCATTGAAGTAATGAAATCCTGTATTCAAATACTTTATTAAAACTTTATGTAAACTAGTTTTTCCTTTGGTTTTATTATTTCTAAATAGACAGCTGTAAGAATAAATTTCTAAAAGATATGTAAAAATTGAGATTTTGTAGGGTAAAATATGTGTAAAAATAGACAAATGTTATTGCCTTCATGAAAACCCATATTTAAAAACAAAGCCTTCAACATATGCTTTTGTGAAATGAACAAACTAATAAATTTGGTGTGCAACCATAGCAACGCTAGTTTCTGTAGGGCTGTTGACAGAATTGAGCCTGGTGACTTGTAAATTGAGCTGTAGGCAGGCCTGCAGGCTAATCCAGATTCAGATGATGGAGACAGGTCGGGCTAATCCTGTGCTGGTACTATAAACAATATCTTTCCTTGTTTTCATCATGAACATTGTTATTCTAATTGAAATATTCACTACGTACTGTTATGAAATTTAATGTCACAATCCCAAAAGTGAAGTGAATATGCATTTTAAGTAATCAGGAAAAAAACAATAAAAGGGCCAAAAAAGTAGGGATATTGAAATAATGTAATGGTTCTAATAAAAGCCCAGGGGATATTGAAATACTTTCATGGTTCTTATAAAAGCCTAGTTGATTAGTAGAAAACATGACGAAACGAAATTAGGGGTTAGGAGATTATTGGAACCAGGCGATTAATGGAACCAGTGATAACAACCACACATCAGAAAGTTAGGGAATGGTCATGATTATTGGAGACTAGGTTTTACTCATGTATATACTGTACAAGGAACGGTAGACTGGTTGTCAAATGGACTTTGGTCTGGTGACATTCCAGCTCTGGACTTCACACTCATGTACATGTCCAGCAATCAAAAAGAGTCGATGGCCGCGTCAGAGTTTGGGGATATGGGTACAGAATTGCACCCATGCGTGCTCACAAAAAATGCACTGTATGTGAAGAAAAACATTGATAAATCCATGTATTTCTTGGCCTATGTTGGTCTATTTCATGGGACTTCTACACCTTTATTTAAATTACAATTCTGTGTACAAACCCCAAAACTATCCAAGAAATGTTCTTGAGGCCAACAATACTCTGATTATTAGGCTTTGCTTGATGTGAAGAAGAGGTCATCCCAATATCTTACCATCCAAGCATCCGTAGCTAGGAAATAGAAAGAGCATAGCTGAAAGATAAGATCAAAGAAAATATCAGGGTTACATTGATAGAAGGTAATTTCAGAAACCTGTGCCACAAAGTGATAGGTGATCAAGGGGATATATTTAAAAAAAATCGAAAATATCGGGAACTAATCACATTTCAGTTAACCACTGTTAACAAAACCATCATTCAATAAAACACAATTAGTTTTCCAATCTAGTAGAAAATCAATTCTATCATGCACATAAATATCTGCCTTATACTTTGTAATGGGAACTATATAGGATGAGACAGAGCTGAAGACCAGAATAAAATGTTATATAATTAAGCTTTAATTTTAGTTCAGTCAAATTTATAAAAATAGATGTTATTAAATTATCAATAGGATACTTGTAGCATATATATACATGTAAAAATATATGAAACTATTATTGAGTGAGGAATTCATTTATTTCATTTTCCTGATACTGGTAGTACATGTTATTTCAGTACCCCATATAAATATAAGTACTGAGGTCAGTCATAGACTTTTACCGGCTATCATAAGGTACTTAACAGTTTCAAACATAACACAGATAAAACAGCTTCATATTTATTCAAACAAACACCCACATATGTATGCGGGGCTGATAGCTTTATACCAGTGTTTCTCATCTGGTTATTACATACATGTATGTAGAATGGGTTCCAGCAGCTGCTGGGATATGTATCCTTTGATTTCCATTGCTTATAAGTGCAGTAAACATATGGTGTTGTGTTCATAAATACAGACCAATGTATAATTTGCAACTGATTAAAATTTCGGAATATATGATTTAATTTTGATAGACTAATTCCAAATTCATATGGATCAAGACAAGTTTTATGAATTTATTTTTTTGAGAATTCAATATGTTAATCAAAGTGCAGCAATGAAAACTCGCATCCATATTGCATTTAATAGAAGATGTTAAAAGAGCTATCGAAGTATTGGAATATTTACGGTAGTGTAGAACAGCAGCTGTACCATGTTGGGCATCCGTCACACCCCATTAACCTTGCTCACCCTTCTCTGTATATGTTCTACTGGCTCAGATGTTTATGTTCCCCTACTGCAATAAACATTCATAAAAAGGTACAGAGCCCCACAATTGGTATGCCCAGGCTTTATATCTGGCGAACTTGGTAGAAATGAATAAATTAACTATATGTTGAAGTGATGCATTGCATTTTTATTTAAATTCTGAGCAAAATATTTCTCAATAGTCCTATACATACTGCATAAACAAACTTGTCATTTTGATTTCATTCAAATTATTACAATGTCTATTAGACTATATAGGAGAAAGAAGGCTTCCTGCACAATGCACTTTGAGCCTGTTTTTTTTCTCGTCTATGATTCATGAATGTTAACAGCACTCCTGAGCTTTATATGTCTGCGTGATGTAATACAATAGAAAGCAGCTTCTATGTATAACAACAACATAAACATTCATACGTTATTTTGTTCTAACAGCTACGTACCTCGTAATATAAATAATCAGAAAAAAGTTGTTACAGTACTATTCTTTAGGTCTTTGGTTAGTTGACCTTTAACCCTATCTTTTGACCTGGATGACATGGTTCACATGCACTGGATACAGAGCTTGTTATGTTAAGGTCTGCTTTTGATTTTTTTGTGAGATAGGGCATGGTGTGTAATTAGCTGTGACCCTTACAGGAGATAAACCCAGGGCTAAACATAACACACAAACCAGTGGTTCAAGGTCAGTTTCAAATACAACTGTTGCTGAAAGAAACCCCTTCAGGTGAAAAAGATTTCCTTTGATGCTTCTATGTCTTAAAAACTATAGCATTTCCAAACCTTTGAAAATAGAAAATGTATGATTATTTCCTTAATATTAACAAATCTAAAGTATTAGCAGACAATTAGTTGTTGGTTAATGGTGACAAGTACATCATAAATATAATCTAGGAAATTTAACATGAATATTGTGTCATCATAGCAATGTTAAAAGATCATTGGTAAAAAGATGATGTTCTTTTGAAGAAATTTCTATAGACTATGTGATTATTTCACGAGATTTTATTTATGACCTGAATATCCTATTTTCTAAGGTTTGTTCTGTTCATTCTGTGACAGTCCCGGACTTGCAGGATTGAACAACATTTCTGTAGTTCAGTAAATGACTTGTGTGCATACATATTTACCAAGAAGTGTTAAAGCTCCTTGTAAATTATGGACACAAGTCACTTTGCTTAGATTTAACTCTCGTGCACATTACCATTCAGAGAACTGGAAACTGCATACTGTTCGATGATTATTCTAAATAACCAGTGACAATAACCTTCACAAGGTCAGATGGCTAACCTAACCGGGAATCCTGTGAAATTATTGATTTGATTTGTATCACTTAACAAGTTGATAGAGCATTGGTTGAAGTTCCACAAGCCATTTTATAGTGATGTGAAGTAGAAGAAATAACAGATGTCCAGAGTCCATACTTGACCATTGTGCTGGTACTGGTCAGTACATTGTATCTCAGATCAGGTTCAAATTCTGTCCCGAGAGATCATGGTGTTAGGTCAGCTGCAAGTTTGTCAAAAGGAAATTCACGTTCACATATTAGGTTATTTCCCTGGAGGTACATGTCATGTTAGGTCAGCTGCAGGTGTAGTGTCACATAGAAAGCTAGGCTTACACCTTACCTTGTTGGCTGCATGGGGTCAATAAAGGTCAAGGTTTGAAAGCTGTACAGGGTCATCAAAGGTCAGTGTTTGTCTTACCATGTTGGCCAAGTTCTCAAAAGTTAATGTTTGCTAGAAATATATTGGTCTCTAGCTATAGGTTCATAAAAGGTTATTTTTTTTATCATGTTGGCTAATTTCCCATTGATTAATGTTTGCTAGCTACATCTAAAATTAGTCGCTAGCTACAAAAGGTCATCAAAGGTCAAATGTTTGTTTCACCTTGTTGGGTAGCTTTAAAGGGCCACCAAAGGTCAAAGTTAGCTAGCTATATAAAAGGTCATCAAAGACCAACGTTCACTACCTAGCCATAGTATGTTGCGTCATCAAAGGTGATTACTAATTGAGTTCAAGGTTCATCAGAGGTCATGGTTTTTCTCACTTTGGTCACTATATAGGGTCGTCAAAAATGAGTGATTATTTCACCTTTTTGGATCACCAAAGTTCAAAGCTGTCTAGCTATAGCTATAGTGTGTTGAATCATCAAGGCCAATGTTGGCTAGCTATATCTATAGTGTGTTGAATCATCAAGGCCAATGTTGGCTTGCTATAGCTAAGTGTGTTGAATCATCAGGCCAATGTTGGCTTGCTATAGCTAAAGTGTGTTGAATCATCAGGCCAATGTTGGCTAGCTATATCTATAGTGTGTTGAATCATCAAGGCCAATGTTGGCTAGCTATAGCTATAGTGTGTTGAATCATCAAGGCCAATGTTGGCTAGCTATGGTCATCAAACATCAAAGTTTGCCAGCTATATACATTGTAGGGGTCATCAGAGGTCAATGTTAACAATAAGCAATGTTGGCTAGATAACTTTATAGGGTCACCAAAGGTCAATGTTAGCAATAAGCAATGCTGGCTAGATAACTTTATAGGGTCATCCAAGGTCAATGTTAGCAATAAGCAATGCTGGCTAGATAACTTTATAGTGTTACCAAAGGTCAATGCTACCAATAAGCGATGCTTGCTAAGTAATGTCATAGGGTTACCAATGGTCAATGTTAGCAATAAGCAATGCTGGCTAGATAACTTTATAGTGTTACCAAAGGTCAATGCTACCAATAAGCGATGCTTGCTAAGTAATGTCATAGGGTTACCAATGGTCAATGTTAGCAATAAGCAATGTTGGCTAGATAACTTTATAGGGTTACCAAAGGTCAATGTTAGCAATAAGCAATGCTGGCTAGGTAACTTTATAGGGTCATCCAAGGTCAATGTTAGCAATAGCAATGCTGGCTAGATATATAGGGTCACCAAAGGTCAATGTTGGCAACAAGCTTTATAGGATCATCATGAGGTCAATGTTGGCTATATGGTCACCACAGGTAGGTATATTTATAGAATTAGCAAAGTTCAAGGTTGGCTAGGTATATTTATAGGATCAGCAAAGGTCAATGTTGGCTAATTATATAACTATAACATCATCAAGGGTAAGATTTTAGTTCTTATTCTGCACTCATATCAAATACTAAACTTTCCTTTGATTTCAAGATTATTTTAATACCCTGTTTATGGTGGAACTCCTACCTGTAGTTTGTTTCTGTGCTACCAGGTTATCTTCAAATTTGTTGTAGTGGCATCAACTTCGACATGAGTTGATGGAATTTCACATTGGTTTAAACAATATTTTATTTACAAATATGCAGTTCATAATATATATTTTTACATAATGTAATATTAGGGATCTGGCAACAAGAAAAGTTCACATTACAAGTGCACAGTAAATTACAGCATTCAAATGAAATTCTCTATATTGCCAATGGGTCATTTGGTAAATTGTGAAACAAAGTCTAGAGAAGACAATATCTATTAAATAAGGCTGAACATAGACCAGTAAAAAGCCTATCGTATGTGATTGAACATAACGATAAAAGTTTGTTACAGATATATATATAACCTTTTTGTACAAAGATTCAGGTAGAGTTTTATATATACTTGTGTCAATTGTTATCTTATCACTTGTCAGAAGCTTACAGTCGGATCAAATCAAGTAAGTCAAAATCAATGGAAATGTCGAAAGTTCCTTTCAGTACCATAGAAGATGCTGACACAACTTTATATGGTAAAAACATTTACATTACCGGTTTCTGACACTGAAAACACTAGATTTCTTACTCGAGCTATACAGCAGCACCACCCATCGATCAAGAAGCCTTTTAGAGACAAGATTAAGGGAATAAACCCAAAGAAGATGGTAAACGATTGATTTTTGGCGTTTGAGTCTGTACTCGGAGTTTTCATGGCAGTTTAGCATGCAAGCTGCAGGCCATGTAGAGACCGTGTTTGGTGAAGAAAACAAGAGAAACTAAGCTAAATAAGGAAGTGTATTGATAAAAAGCACATGATTACTGATTAGATTGTACTTTCTATGCATACATTACCACCATTCTGTGTAGTCAGCCTAATGAAAAGCAGACTTGGGTTACTATCCTAGACTGAATATTTACGTATGTATGTGCATTGGAAACATTGTTGGATAGCCAGTTCTGATATATGTTACGAGTTCAATGTTTTTTTAAAGGTTCATTTTTAAAATCTTCATTATGCCCCCTCCCCCAATAAAAATGGGGAAGGGGGGGGGGGGGCACTTGGGGCATACAGTGTTACCCATGTCTGTCTCGGCCTGTCCAATCACCATGTCTATCTCGGCCTGTCCAATCACCATGTCTATCCTGGCCTGTCCAATTACCATGTCTATCCCGGCCTGTCCAATCACCTTGTCTATCCCGGCCTATCCAGTCACCTTGTCTATCCCGGCCTGTCCAGTCACCTTGTCTATCCCGGCCCATCCAGTCACCATGTCTATCACGGCCTGTCCAGTCACCATGTCTATCCCGGTCTGTCCAATCACCATGTCTATCCCAGCCTGTCCAGTCACCTTGTCTATCCCGGCCTGTCCAGTCACCATGTCTATCCCAGCCAGTCCAGTCACCTTGTCTATCCCGGCCTGTCCAGTCACCTTGTCTATACCGGCCTGTCCAATCAACTTGTCTATACCGGCCTGTCCAATCAACTTGTCTATACCGGCCTGTCCAATCACCTTGTCTATCCCGGCCTGTCCAATCACCTTGTCTATACCGGCCTGTCCAATCACCTTGTCTATACCGGCCTGTCCAATCACCTTGTCTATACCGGCCTGTCCAGTCACCATATCTATACTGGCCTGTCCAATCAACTTGTCTATCCCGGCCTGTCCAATCACCTTGTCTATCCCGGCCTGTCCAATCACCTTGTCTATCCCGGCCTGTCCAGTCACCTTGTCTATCCCGGTCTGTCCAATCACCATGTCTATCCCGGCCTGTCCAATCACCTTGTCTATACCGGCCTGTCCAGTCACCATATCTATACTGGCCTGTCCAATCAACTTGTCTATCCCGGCCTGTCCAATCACCTTGTCTATCCCGGCCTGTCCAGTCACCTTGTCTATCCCGGTCTGTCCAATCACCATGTCTATCCCGGCCTGTCCAATCACCTTGTCTATACCGGCCTGTCCAATCAACTTGTCTATCCTGGCCTGTCCAATCACCTTGTCTATCCCGGCCTGTCCAATCACCTTGCAATTCATTGTAACTTCTCTGTTGATTTCATTTCTCAACAGACTTTAATTTCATCAGAATTTATACAAAGATCAAATATGACAATACCTCAGACGAGTTTGTATTTCTGGGTCCAAAGGTTAAGGGACAAGGGGTATTCATTTCTTACAGATGTTCCAAGTGGCATCTTAAATTGTGACTGTTTACACTGAATTTAATATCTGCTTAATTAGGTATTCAATTTACAAGTAAATTGAATTACTCCTTCATTTCAAAGCTGTGTTTTGGTACATTAACATTTTTTGTCAGTGAATTTTGATTGAATATCCTGCACACAAAGTCACTCCATGGCTGTGCATAAGAAGTTACGTCATGGCCTTAAGAGCTTAACACAAATAGGTTCTACTGAAGTTTAAAAAGATAAAAAAAATATGTCAATGACCATGGTTTTAGAATATTTGAGAAAGTAACAGGAATTGATATAGAAGTTAGGACTGTGCATTTGGATGTATATAGATACCAGTTTTATCAGCAACTTTGAGATCACATATCTGGAAGAGAAGATCAGTAATGTAGACCTAGTGTTTGGGTTTACTCATTCACCCCTGAACTTTCATAATGAACTATTCCAACCTTTGAATTAGAAGAGTTCAAATGCGTCTTCAGGGGTGAATGAGTTAAACCAAGATGAAAGTCATCCAAGTTCATAAGTAGTTGTGGAATGCCACACATATGTTTTGACTAAGTTGTGTAGGAGTGTAGATCTACAGTAGAATCACTAGAAAGTTCCTGGGAGTGGTTCAGGACACCATTGGAACTGTCTGTATCGTTAATTGTGGGTCACGGCAATTAGCCCTGGTTGTGTGGTACAATTCCTTGTCTCTTCTAAGTGGCTCTGTGACCTATATTACATGTGTGAGATAACAGTGTACTTCCATTCAAAAGGGTACAAATCACTCTTCGTTTGTTAATTATTGCAGCCACCGCCACCACCCACCAACCCTCCTTCTCTCCCCCCCCCCCTCCCCCCCTCCTTCGAATCTCTAATATTGCTTTCAGTGACAAATGGTATTGATAAATAATTACTACCAGAAATACAATGTAGATGTTTGAGAAGCTTATCTTTGAATGAAATCTTGTTAACTTCTAGTTAATTAATTAAAGTTAATTATCATCTTATAACAGTTGACCTTTATCACATCACCTTGACCTCTGATACATGAACTTTGGCCTGATGGATTTGATTTGTGGCTTCATGACAAATCACCTTTATTCACATCTTCATGACCTCTTGATTCTCTGGCTATTGTATCACAAACATAATGAAGACCATGAATGGGAATTGGTATAAGTGATAATGAAGACACGTATCCCCTTGCGATAATGCTGAGACTACCACCATCAGAGGTCATTGTAGGTGCCATGTGCATGCAACCAACATTTTGCTCCATTATTTCTGGTCTCCAATATTTGTCCAGAAGTTTACAAATATAAAAATCACTATATTATACATTTTGTATAGTGGAACATATAATGAGGTTATATAATGTAGTGAAATTAATCTTAATGCATTTAACATTTTAAAATATCACTTAAGGTGAATTAGTGATGGCATGAGAAAAATGTTTAGAGCTTCAAATAAAATTATAAGACATCATTCTATCTTTCAAGAAGAAGTGGTATCTGAATCTGTTATAGATGTACGTCTGTCACTGTCAGTGAACCGACCCCATTATATCACACCTGGATCATAACACTAGCGTAATTAAATTATTCAGCTGCTTCAGATACAGTATCCAGAGATAAGTGCTAGATGTCTGGAGAACATGTGCTAGAAATATACATTTCAGGTCAATAACACATAAAAACGTTATTATTGTTTGATATTTTGTTATATACTGTTGTATGAATCTGGTATCCTTATAATTACATCTTCATGTGTGTTTGAATTTTTGAATTGTAACTTTATATTTATTTAGCTCAGTTAATGGTTGAAGTTTTCATGCCTCATCAATACTGATGCAGTTTCCTTGCCTTGTATCGTTATTCATCCTTCCTTTGAGATTAACATTGTTTGTGTTTGTGTATGATATCGGGTCCATTACTGATCAATATCTATTTTAGGTTGTAGAAATGATTACGTCACCACAATCTAAAAGACAGTGATTAAATAGAAAAAATGAAAAATCTTGTTCATATCCAGAATTTACCCAATACATGTACTGAAATGAAAATCCAATATAGGAAAAAATTGGGCATGTTTACATCTAGAATTAACGCTGAATTGTAACGAAAAAATCAAAATAGGAAAATAATGGGTATGTTCATAATTATCTAGAACACCAATAATAGCCCAGGAAATATGATCTGTTTACCTTGGGGAACAATGACAAAGATATTGATAAATTTAAGATTGTCAAAACTCCGTTATGAAGATATAAAGATCCACACATTTTTGACACAGACAATTAATCTGTGCAACCAGCAAACAAGGTAGGAATTTATATAATGTCTTATCCCTTATATAGTCGACTATATCTAGGTCAGTCTATAGCCGGAGCTCCTCAACGAGATTCAAATTTAAAGATGATAGCTTTTTCTTGGCCAGATGTGGTTTGATAACAACCCAGTTTGAGAAGGAATACCATCTTTGTACAGTCACGGTCAGGGTTTTACTGTAAACTTCACCTTGATAACAGGACTGTTTGAGGAGTTCCCTAGGTTTACTATTACACCTGAATAACCTGTGTCACCCCACTGTTTCAGCAGGCATACTCTCTTCGTTCTGTCACAGTTTCACTTTAAACTTCATGGGAAATAAGCCTGTATGACGACATGTAATCTCTTCATACGGTAAAGTCAGGGTATTACTATAAACTACAACTGGGTAACAACTGTTCCCTATTCAGTCAGTTTTAATATGAACTGCATCTAGGTAATAACTGTTTGAGGAGGTATATCTTCTCTGCTCAGTCACAGTTTTAACTTGTAAACTATATATTGGAATCATGTTTATACAGTCCTGTTCCTGGTTTGTGTCCAGAGACTGATCTGGACCAGTATTTGTTTGTGTCCAGAGACTGGTCTAGATCTGGACCAGTATTGGTTTGTGTCCTGAGACTGGTCTGGCCAAGTATTGGCTTGTGTCCAAAGCCAGGTCTGGACCAGTATTGGTTTGTGTCCAGAGAATAGTCTGGACCAGTATTTGCTTGTGTCCAGAGACTGGTCTGGACCAGTATTGGTTTGTGTCCAGAGCCAGGTCTAGACCAGCATTGGTTTGTGTCCAGAGATTTGTCTAGCCCAGTATTGGCTTGTGTCCCGAGCCAGGTCTTGACTAGTATTGGTTTGTGTCCAGAGACTGGTCTAGAACAGTATTGATTTGTGTCCAGAGACTGGTGTGGACCAGTATAGGTTTGTGTCCCGAGACTTGTCTGGCCCAGTATTGGCTTGTGTCACGAGCCAGGTCTGGACCATTATTGGTTTGTGTCAGAGACTGGTCTGGAACTGTATTGATTTGTGTCCAGAGACTCATCTGGAACATTATTGATTTGTGTCCAGAGACTAGTCTGGACCAGTATTGGTTTGTGTCCAGAGCCAGGTCTGGACCAGCATTGGTTTGTGTCCTGAGACTGGTCTGGTCAAGTATTTGCTTGTGTCCCAAGCCAGGTCTGGACCAGTATTGGTTTGTGCCCAGAGAATAGTCTAGACCAGTATTTGCTTGTGTCCAGAGACTGGTCTGGACCAGTATTAGTTTGTGTCCAGAGACTGGTCTGGACCTGTATTGGTTTGTGTCCAGAGACTAGTCTGGACCAGTATTGGTTTGTGTCCCGAGACTGGTCTGGACCAGTTTTGGTTTGTCAGAGCCAGGTCTAGACCAGCATTGGTTTGTGTCCAGAGACTTGTCTGGCCCAGTATTGGCTTGTGTCCCGAGCCAGGTCTGGACAAGTATTGGTTTGTGTCCAGAGACTAGTCTGGACCAGTATTGGTTTGTGTCCCAAGACTGGTCTGGACCAGTATTGGTTTGTGTCCAGAGCCAGGTCTGGACTAGCATTGGTTTGTGTCCAGAGACTTGTCTGGCCCAGTATTGGCTTATGTCCCGAGCCAGGTCTGGACCAGTATTGATTTGTGTCCAGAGACTCATCTGGACCAGTACTGGTTTGTGTCCACAGACTGGTCTGGACCAGTATTGGTTTGTGTCTCGAGACTGGTCTGGACCTGTATTGGCTTGTGTCCAGAGACAGGTCTGGACCAGTATTGGTGGTTTGTGTCCAGAGACTGGTCTGGACCAGTATTGGTGGTTTGTGTCCCGAGACTAGTCTGGACCAGTTTTGGTTTGTGTCCCGAGACTGGTCTGGACCAGTTTTGGTTTGTGTCCAGAGCCAGGTCTAGACCAGCATTGGTTTGTGTCCAGAGACTTGTCTGGCCCAGTATTGGCTTGTGTCCCAAGCCAGGTCTGGACCTGTATTGGTTTGTGTCCAGAGACTAGTCTGGACCTGTATAGGTTTGTGTCCAGAGACTGGTCTGGAACCGTATTGGTTTGTGTCCAGAGACTAGTCTGGACCTGAATTGGTTTGTGTCCAGAGACTAGTCTGGACCAGTATTGGTTTGTGTCCTGAGACTGGTCTGGACCAGTATTGGTTTGTGTTCAGAGACAGGTCTTGACCAGTATTGGTGTGTGTCCAGATACTGGTCTGGACCGGTTTTGGTTTATGTCCAGTTACTAGTCCGGACTAGTATTGGTTTGTGTCCAGGGACTGATCTTTACCAGTATTGGTTTGTGTCCAGATACTAGTCCGGACCAGTATTGGTTTGTGTCCAGAGACTTGTCTGGACCAGTATTGGTTTGTGTCCATTACCATGAGCTCAACCAGTCCCTCATGAATTGAAGTCTAAAGTGTATATAATAACAAAACTTTTTTTGTTGATTTCTCGTCTGATTTTGCCTTTACATAAGAAACCCATTGTGACTCAGTGACTTGAAAGATTTCTGTATGGAATGTTGTCCTTTGACAGGGCCATCTGTCGAGGGTTGTCTGTCTGGAGGCACTCACAACAGCATTTAAAATCACAAACCAATATCTGTAATCATGGTATAATGAACTCATTATTAATGAAGATCAATTAAAAAAGTAGCTAGAAGGTAGAAATGTTACCTTTGAAAGGTTAAACTTTGAGAAGACTAGTAAATTGTTATTGTAGATTGTTCCGAATGTTGTTTTTTTTTAGTTCATGATAAGAACGATAGTTGTTTCATATTTAAAAAATAAAGTTAACAATTTAATGAGGTCATAAATTAAAAGGTTCCACTTACATAATTATCTATGGAAATAATTATTATTTATACAATTTATAGTTTTATCCCCTGTATGAAAATGCCCATTCCATGATGTGTGTACAGTACTTTTCTTGTTTACTGTTAAGATCCTTCCTATTTTGAAGGTCAAAAGATCATATGAGAATAGGATTGTCATATCATCAACATAAAACCATGAAAAGTTAATCCAGCTAATCATGATTTTTTTTATAAATTACTAGGTTATTTTTACCCTTTTTTCAGGATTTTAAATTATTTTTTCTGGATTAATGAAAATAGAATATAGGTATATTGAAAAATGGTTCAGTTTACAATTATTGGTGCCCTGAATGTTGAAACAGAGCTACAGAGTCTGGAACAATATCTGATACACTGACTTCCTCATGTATATCAAGACTGAATTCATTGTTTAATTGTATTATAAATGAATTTCCTCTTCAGATTGAAAAGCCCCAGACTGTAGGACTTTCTTACAACACAAATGACCAATGGGAAATCCCCAAGTCGTCGCTCAAACTCATACGCAAGATTGGACATGGCCAGTTCGGAGAGGTCTGGGAGGGACTCTGGAACAACACTACACCTGTCGCCATCAAGACCCTCAAACCAGGTAAGTAAAATGACGTCACACCAGGTTGATAAAAGGAGGCATAAAATACCCAGGTAAATAAACTATGTCACCTCTTCATTTTAAAAGAGACTTTCTTGACCTGAAGAATTTTTCATAGAGTCAAGAGTCTTTTCATCGTCCAACCACATCATTGAAAATACCCTTGACTGATTTTAATAGATACTTGTTTAAGACTAACATCTTCATATGACCACAGTACAGCATGCATGGAATTTGTGACATAGTTATGCCATGCAAGAAAAAATTGTCATTCAAAGTTGTGTTATTAAATTTATGGAGAAATTTACCCATACAAGAAGTACCGTCATTACTTTTTCTAGTTCAACAAGTAAAGCTTTCTGTTGCTAAGCATTGTACAAGGCTGTATTAACGGGAAACGTACATGTTGAAGAATCTAGGTTAGGTTTGACAAACATCTGTTTCTTATCCTTGTGCAAGACCTCAACATGACCATTTTTGTTTGCAGTAATTGGGCTACGCTAGTAGAAGGGTAGTGTTTATGGAACTGACATGGACACCAGTCAATCTTCTGTGACAGACATAATTGGTTGTTTGCTTGTTGTTGTTGCATGGTTCTATACAGGCGTGTGCTATTATCAAGAGAGTAAATTAAATTGTACTGACAAATTGGTTTTATTCCTCCGATTGCTAACAAATTCATGAATACAATTATAAAAATGATAGAGTCTCCTTGGCAACAATAACATTAGATAACTGTCTACACTACACGGAACCCGCACTTCTAACCAAAATTGTAAAACGAATGTCCAATTGGTTTTTGGTTCCATACACATTTATAGTTGTCATGACAACCATTTGCAATGTCCATGATTGTGTATTTGTTTTCCGGTGCTGCTGGCACCAGCACTTTGGCGTTGAGAAGTGTACACACCTCTGACCGACAGTCTGCTGGGTAATGGTATATGGGTAATTGTTTGTCAGTCCTGCTGGGAAAGTAATGCAGAATATGTCTGTATGAGTTCTAATCTACTTTATGTATAGAAGGTCACACCTGGTCTCGTGTATGACAGATGCACTCTTCATAATCAGGCTACCAGTTAAATGTTTTAAAACCACACAATTGCTTGTTAGTGTACCTACTGTCAGTGCTTTTTCACTTTGTAAGTGGCTTAACTGAAACAAGCTTCATTTGTGTTATTGTCAGGTAAAAAGTATAAATTAGCATTCACCCTTACACACATTTCATTTTTGAGATGTCAATTTCCTTAAGGTAGCTATTAAGCTGCTCTTTATTTTGTCTTCACACACTAAATTTGACATTTTAACAAGAGCTACCTTGAAATAATGTATACACAATTAATTATACATAGACTTTGGTTAGAGGCTAGACACAAATTAACTCATTCACCCCTGAAGACATATTTGAACTCTTCCAATTCAATGGTTGGAATAGTTCATTATAAAATTTCAGGGGTGAATGAGTTTTAACTCTTGAGACCAGGAATCGAACCCACACCTACCAGCATACTGTTGTAAAAACACTTTCAAACACTGCAGACCTCACTGCCGACTAGGGCTGGTCCCTTAAAAGCATTTAGGTTTATCATGTGTTTGATCAGTGATAGAAATGTACTTTTTGGAGAGTTACATTTGCCAGACTGTTTAAGTTACAGTTGGCATTTCTACTGCCTCTGAGGCCACGAATGAATCACTGCAGTTATATGACAATGGGGATGTAATAAGCGAACGAGATGCTGGCTGTGACTGCCAGCACACTACAATGTGATTCAAGTGGAAAACTTCGGTTGAAGAAGGCAATTTCCTGCCCATATTAAGCCAGGATGCCCTAATAGCGACATGGGTGTATTATTAGCATTATACTCTGATTTCATACTGAGGAAGACCAAGTCATTTTTGGGTTTATGATTTTTCAATGTCAATAAATCCTAGATGAACATTTAAAAGGGTGATAATAATGGTATTACCGGGGAAGACTGGGTAATTTTTGGCTTTGCAATTTTTTCTGTGTCAATAAATCTTAGATAAAAATTAAAAGATGTATGCAAAGTCACTGTGAACATGTAGCTAGATATTTATGTCTAGCAGAATCATGCTGGTCATAGGATGATGTAATGGATCACATGTGCTGATGTAATATTTCTTATATTGACCGAGTTTTAATATCACCACTATGATCCCCACCCTCCTTCCCCAGGTTGTACAGCAACACAAATATCATGGAGGCAGGTGTGATTAATTTCTATTGATTTTATTGATGGAAGTATTTTTTTTACATTGATCGCAGAATTTTCATGTTTTTTTCATTTCGATTCATATCATGTGTATGAATGAAATGAAAATACGGTTAAAAAATCTCAGTAACAATTTAATTATCTTTCTGTTTTCACAACAATTTTTTCTGTAGCATTGATAAATGTAATGTAAGACCTATGCACTCATCGGAATTCTGTTGCATGGTATATTTCGCAAGGAAAATGATGATGATGATGAGTTTATATTGATTTCCGAAAACAAAAAACCTGAGAATAATATCATGACGAAGATATTCTTCCATTACATACACTGGTGACTCACCTGATGCTTTAATGTATAGCCCAACTGGCCGTTGTACAAAGCTGTTGTCGTCATTTTCATGTTTTATTAACGAATTCAGGCGGCAGACAATAGGATATATAGTGTTACTGTATCTGCTTCTATTTCCATGGCAATAACTAAACACACTACCCTTTGTATAAAATACTCTTTTTAAGGATGCACATATATTCTGGGGTCTTTCTTCCTCTATAAGTTTATGGCTTTAGATATCAATGAAAATCCCAATTTTTATCTTAGCCTGTGCTCATCAATTCATTTTAAAATATGATAATGCAGATTTGGAATAAATCTAGAACACAATCTCATTGTAATAAGATTTTACTGTTCACAGGAAGAAGTTAACTAGGCTTTAAGGGTTGCTGGTCCAGTACCAGTATTGTCTATGGCCAAGGCTATTTGTAGTTGTAATGAACAGGCGATGAGACAAAGATATATGGATCGGCTCAGAGGATTCTGTACAATAACTGGCTGGAATGTAATCACAATAACTCTGTTTTGTAGACAAGTTTTATGAGAGTAGTCGTCAGAAGCTGGTTTATTTCTATCTGTTGTTTCCTGATGACACTGTTACAAGCTTCATGCAATATTTACCTGTGGAATCGGGGACCTCATCCTTGAAGAAATATTGGCGCTTTGTTTTTCCCAAAGAAGACTTTATTATAGTTTCCTAGTCCTTCATTATGCATGATGTCCAGAGATTGCAAGTTGACTACCAGTGTGAACTTGTGGACAAGCTTTCCACTCCATGAAATAGATGCAACCTGTTTTGTTAGGGGGTCTAAAATAATTGTCTATGCATGTACATGTTTATAGCAGGGCTGCATATGGTGTCAGGACTTATGTTACATGTTTTATGTGATATGAAAGGGAAAAAAAGATGCATAGGACACACTCTTTTGAGCAATAAAAGGAGATCAAAATCTCCTTCACAAGGGGTGGAGCTAGCTGGTTTAATAGCATAGGGAAAATTGTTGTTTTCTTGGTATCTTTTTATAGAAGTCTCATACAAAATTCCAGGAAGACATGAATTTTTACAAATAAAGATGATGAAAGGAATGTATAGGTCTGCTGGTATCAAGACAAGTATACTGTGGTATCTTTATTCACCATCAGCTGGTCACTGGGTGCCCTCCATCCTTAGTGCCAGTACATGTACACCACCCATTGGGCACGGTTACCCTAATTGTATATATAATCAGTAGGCCTCCCAGAGGCCAAGGTCAACCCTAATCAGTAATAGATTGTCATCAAACTTGGTGTAATGAGGGTCAAGAGTTCTGTGGTGTCCTCTGTTTATGGTCAAGATCGGACAAGTTTAAAAGTGATGTAGCAGAATTTTTCAGACACATGAACATGATTGTAGCCAAGATACTGACACATGAAATTATACACCAGTTAAAGTTTTTGGTATATAAACCTGTACACAAGTAATTTTTAGTTTATCTATCTGTATTCAAGTTACTGGTACATAAAACCAAAGGTATCATATTTTGTATCGGGTTTTGATTGGAAGGTTAAGATATTAATTTTGTTCTTATTTTCTTATCCTGTAAAATTGTCATGAACAGTGAATGAATGCTGATAAGCTGTTCTTGAAATGCTCATAACAGTTCATGGACAATTCATGGACATTTAACTGGCACAAAAGTACATGTACACACTAAATCAAAAGTGAATCTGAAGAAGATGCTAACATAAAAAAATCTAACTTCTGGCCCTAAGAATTGCATAGTGCATGGACTGGATGCCAAATCATTCATGTCTGAAGTCAGTAGTAAGTTTTCGCGCAGATGTTGGCGTATACGTAGTAGCTACATTATGATTGAGATGGTATTTACTTGTACCATTATGTGCAGGAAAGGAAGTTCACGTATCCCTTTAGAAGGTTACATGATTGTTGTGTAACCATAGATATCATCATCCCAGTTGCAGCACATAATACAAGTAGGTACGGTAAATGTCATAAAATATAAACATCGGTAAATGTCGTAAAATATAAACATCGGTAAATGTCATAAAATATAAACATCGGTAAATGTCGTAAATAAGAAAGATTGTTATGTTAAACTGACCAGAACTAAGGTTGTCTTTGTGATGCCAATTTTTTGAAAATCTTATATTTCATGAAGATGACTATGTTATGATATTCTGATGAGTATGAAGGGAAAATGTTGAATTTTTGTTTAATTACTTTTTCAAAACATGCATAGGGGCAAAGATTTGAATGGATGTCTCAGTTGATCGCATGTTACATTTGTATTGCGACATCGCAACTTTCAATAAACGTTAGTGAAGGTGCAGCACAATTTTTATTTCAAAAATATGTTCAATGCAGGGAATATATCACTTTTGTCATACTGATAATATTTCATATTTCAATGGTAAAAATGGAATACAAAGAGTTATATTTACTGCATTATTTTTCAACAGTAGGAATTAAATCTACTGCCTACAATCTTGTTGTTATTCACTGTCAGTTAGATCAGTTTGGCTTTAAGTACAAAACTTTGTCAGTTGGTATGTTTAAGCAAAACATGAAATAAATAATTTGTATATACAGTAAACCTATTAATGACATGACACACATTTTTAAATATGTAGCAAGGATAATGTAGGATTAGAAAACAGATATGAAGAAATGTTATTTCATAGAATTGAATATTTATGAAGTTCAATATTTATATATAATTTTTTTTTTGTTGAATTCAATATTCATAAACTTCATTACACAGATGCAAAGGCATATCAAAATCCAATCACATTTACTTCATTACTGTTTACAAGTTTGTACATTCAGAAAGGTCAAATTCAAATTTTCATGAATATTTCAATCTTCAATTTGGGTCTTGTATTATTGTTACTGTAGAATGGCCCAATTGTGTGTGTTATTGTATTAGTCATCCACACTTTATGTTTAAAGTGGCTGTGAGGCTGCAGTGTTCCACTGGAAAATGTCACAAATTGATTTATCAGTTAGAAGACAGTCTGCTCTAATGCTACGGTAATTATGCTAGGGTTTGGATTAGAACTATTCATTATAATGCCCTCGATAGACTGGCTACCAGCCCTGATGCTTTTATGAAGGATTTCCAAGCTAGCTTATCTCCCCTTAGTTTGAGAACTTAGGAACCAAAATCTAGAATCAGACATTTAAGTGATCCAAAATCTAGAATCAGACATTTAAGTGATCAAAATCATTAGAGGTTACGTACGGGTATGTTTTTTTCTAAATAATTCAAAACTGTAGAGACCTGTCTTAGCCCTTGATTACAATACTCCTGCAGTCAAGGCTTTTGGAGGTCATTAATATTGAAAAGTGATAGTATTTAGGGTAAGAAAGTAAGGAATATTAAAATACCATTAAATGAAGGTTTTCTTCTCTCTGTGAAGTAATAAGCTGTAACATATCCATCAATGTTAAAAGAACATGAAAAGCCCTTAGCAGATTTTATTTTCTTAAAAAAGATATGAAATAAGGTGTTTACAATTATATTCAGTCATTTGAGTAGGATTTGTTTTAGGGTCTTCAACAACATTTTCAATTAATCCCATAAGTAGGAGATATAGTTGATTCTGAAAATTTGGGTGAGTCCCATAGGAAAAGCATGAGTTCAGGACTAAAATATCCATGTCCCTCCAAAAAATGCATATTAAAAATTAAATTTCATACAACATCTACACAATCATTGAACATTTTTAATCTCTAAAAAGGATAAATCATTGTTGTATTTGGATGAAACTCTGTTTGGCCCCCACACCCTTATGAATGGGTCTACAGGAACAGGCGGCCACCAACACCACTTGTTCTTCTCCTATCTGATCATCTGATACTGTAATTAAAGCTTTACCATCCTTACCTCACCACAATATAAAGGTGTATCAGATTAACTTTCTAAACAGGTATCTCTAAATAAAAGGAAATATTTTATCCTATTTAAATGCTTAAAATTATATTAGAATATGTATTTCTGGTGGATCAAAGATAAATGATCTTTTTTATAATTAGTGCACTTACTCGCCTAGGATTAGTTAGCTCCACTGTTAACAGAAGGATTTGTTATTCTAGGGGCCTACCTATAGCTCTTCACCTGATTTTTGTAGAGTGAAGAGCTATTGTCTCGCTCCTGGAAAGATGTCATTCCTTGCCAACATTTCAGGTGTCTATTTGTACAGTTAAAAATGGACTGAAACTACCTTGAGAGTGAAATGGGATTTTTTTTCAGGATTCTAAAACCAGTGGCTAACAATTAGTCGGCATGGTTCAGACCAATTAGTAGAACAACTTTGTAGGTACTTATATGCTTTGTGCTGCCCTAAATTGTCTTAGCAGTAGGACATTTTTTAGAGCTGCTATAAAATGTTATTAAAAAAAATCTAGACTTGAACCAGTACAGGAAGTTAAGCTTTTCTTTGAAGATGTCATTTTAATAGCAACTAGGCTTGAACCACCAAAGGAAGTTGGGTCTTTTTTCAAAAGAGCTAAAACACAAAAAAATCCAAATGCATACATTCTTACTGGATTACGTTTTGTGGTGATGATTGAGGTATTTTTTTTATCAAAAGATATAAAACATTTTTTATTTCCTTGAAGTGATTGGTTGACGACAGTGTTAGAACAATTGATTGAGTCTGGTCTGTAAATAAAAGGCTGTTGAATCAAGGAACTACTTGATACATACACTTCCATTCTACAATAAAGACCCTGGGCTGACCCTGTAGATGGAGTGTTAATATCTTGTTACATATTGGCAATCAAGAAATTCATCAAATAGCTATAAATATAGGCTTCATAATGAATGTGTAATTGGTCAGTAAGATGTAAACCCTTTTGGAAACTAAGATCAATACAAATCGGTATACATATAATGGTCTTACTCATGTGTTAGGTCTGGTGCTGAGTCAGAGTTGGTTATGGATCAGTCTGACTGGGAGATGTGTCACCTTTGTAGACATAGAAACAGATCAATATAAACAGAACCTGTCCCATCTGACACCTGTACCACAATAGATACATATAAATTAATATAAAACCTGTCCTATCTGACAACTGTACTATAAACATATGGGTACATGAAAACTACTACAAAACCTGTCCTATCTGACACCTGTACTATAAACATGTGAGTACATATAAACTACTACACAACCTTTCCAATCTGACACCTGTACCACAATAGATACATATAAACTACTACAAAACATGTCCTATCTGACACCTGTATCACACATATATAGGTACATATAAGTAACTACAAAACATGTCCTATCTGACACCTGTACCACAATAGATACATATAAACTACTACAAAACATGTCCTATCTGACACCTGTACTATAAACATGTGAGTACATATAAACTACTACAAAACATGTCCTATCTGACACCTGTATCACACATATATAGGTACATATAAGTAACTACAAAACCTGTTCTATCCGAAACATGTACAACACATATATAGGTACATATAAATTTATAAATTATTACAAAACCTGTCCTATCTGACACCTGTACAACACATTTATAGGTATATATCAATTACAACAAAAACTGGTATGTCTGAAATCTGTATACCACACACCTGTCCTATCTGACACCTGTACCACATACATGTATAGGTACATATAAATTACAGCAAAACCTGTCCTTTCTGACACCTGTACCACAAACATGTATAGGTACATATAAATTACAGAAAAACCTGTCCTTTCTGACACCTGTACCACACACATTTATAGGTAGATATAAATTACAGCAAAACCTGTTCTATCTATAGGTACATATAAGTAACTACAAAACATGTCCTATCTGACACCTGTATCACACATATATAGGTAAATATAAGTAACTACAAAACCTGTTCTATCCGAAACATGTACAACACATATATAGGTACATATAAATTTATAAATTATTACAAAACCTGCCCTATCTGACACCTGTACAACACATTTATAGGTATATATCAATTACAACAAAAACTGGTATGTCTGAAATCTGTATCCCACACCCCTGTCCTATCTGACACCTGTACCACATACATGTATAGATACATATAAATTACAGCAAAACCTGTCCTTTCTGACACCTGAACCACACACATGAATAGGTACATATAAATTACAGCAAAACCTGTCATATCTGACACCTGTACCACACACATTTATAGGTAGATATAAATTACAGCAAAACCTGTTCTATCTATAGGTACATATAAGTAACTACAAAACATGTCCTATCTGACACCTGTACTATAAACATGTGAGTACATATAAACTACTACAAAACATGTCCTATCTGACACCTGTACTATAAACATGTGAGTACATATAAACTACTACAAAACATGTCCTATCTGACACCTGTACCACAATAGATACATATAAACTACTACAAAACATGTCCTATCTGACACCTGTACTATAAACATGTGAGTACATATAAACTACTACAAAACATGTCCTATCTGACACCTGTACCACAATAGATACATATAAACTACTACAAAACATGTCCTATCTGACACCTGTATCACACATATATAGGTACATATAAGTAACTACAAAACCTGTTCTATCCGAAACATGTACAACACATATATAGGTACATATAAATTTATAAATTATTACAAAACCTGCCCTATCTGACACCTGTACAACACATTTATATGTATATATCAATTACAACAAAAACTGGTATGTCTGAAATCTGTATACCACACACCTGTCCTATCTGACACCTGTACCACACACATTTATTAGTACATATAAATTACAGCAAAACCTGTCCGATCTGACACCTGTACCACACACATTTATAGGTACATATAAATTACAGCAAAACCTGTTCTATCTGACACCTGTACCATACACATTTATAGGTACATATATGTTACAGCAAAACCTGTCCTATCTGACACTGTACTCCTGGACCCGACACAATTTAGTCAATGATAATGAATTCTTGTTTACTGAATGCTAATATAGTTCAAGGTGAATCCCTGTTATGCCTCTAGATATAATGGCAGTGTCATGCTATACGATGACATCATGTATGTCAATGATTCGTGTATGTAGCATTTACTTGAAAAAAGAAATAGTTACTGTAACTTGAAGCCTTTTGATATTATCAGACTAGATCTCCAAGACTTATTACCATGGTTACAGCTGTATGTAATACTGGTATTTTTGTTTTCAATAATATCGAATATCAAGGACACCAATAGAAGTAAGGTACATGACCAGGGATCAGGTATACTACATTAATGGCAAGCGGTCATCTGATCTCGGCAATGATGTGTCAGAAAAACATCTACTTCAGTTCTCTACGAGTGAGCTGAAGTTTCTTCTGTTAATATTTACTCACAAAAAAAGATGATAGGAAGTTGTATGTTCTGATTGAGATTGATCTTTTGAAGGTTGAAGTCTTGTATTAAGAGTTGACACTATGTAAGGTATCACTATTACAGGATCACATAACAGACTACAATGATAACAGTTTGTGTGTGTATCCCAGTTACAACGGACACATCATTAACAAGTTCTGGGAGATCTTTCAAACCTCGTTTGAAATGATGTATTTGTGTTCTGAGAGGGAAACTCATGACCAATACAACCCATTACATGTTTTACAAAGATTGTCCTTGTGGTATCACAATATATCTAATTGACCTTGTTTTGTTTACAAGGTCGGAAATGTTCAAAGCCAAACATCTCTGCTTTATTTTCACCCTGTTTCAGATTTCTATCCTTGAAAGACACAGATAGGAAACTTTGCCACCAGCTGTTATAACTTTTAAGAGTTATTTGCACAGTACATTGTAGTACCTAATATCTTGTAAAACTACCCCGCCCGCCATTACATAATTATGATCTCTGTCAAGACTGAGGATGTCTCATAAAATGTTCAATTCACTGTATAGTCCCATGTCTGTGTTCCAGGTACGATGGATCCGAAGGACTTCCTGGCCGAGGCCCAGATCATGAAGAAGCTGCGACACCCTAAGTTGATCCAGTTATATGCTGTGTGTACCCAGGATGAACCGATCTACATTGTCACCGAGTTGATGAGACATGGCAGTCTGCTTGAGTACCTTCAAGGTAGGCCAAAATACTTCCCCTGTAAAAGTGCTAATAAACCAATCTTTTGGCTGGATGATAATACATAGAGATCCCTCACTCTTGTCATATATCTCCCCAGTCAGTTTTGAACAAAGTTAAACAAACAAGTGCCCTGAAAATCATCTTGTGAAGGACAATACCATATTCACTGTAATTAATGCCCCACCCGTTATAAGTGCCCCTTCCCAATTTTCAAGGCACTAATTACAGTGAATACAGTAGTTTTGATCGTCTAAATAAGAGGAATATTATATATATGAAGAAGATGAATGTTTAATTTGGATAAACTCAGTTACAGTTTAGTAAAATATAATCTGGAGTAATATTTTACAGATGAGTCACAATTGAAGTGACTACTGTTCAGTAGGTAGGTGAGGTGACTGTTCAGTACTAGACACATTGATTTGTGATGTAACAGCTGTAAACAGGCCTTATATTGTGTGTAATCTGATACAGATGTCAGACAATAGTGGTCCCTGGCGGATCTCAGGTAGATAGGTATCCATAGTGTTGTCTCTTTAAGTACATTTACACCTTTAGTGTCCCAGGACTGTAGTACCTGTGATAAGTGACATAATGTATAGATGATTGCTGGTTGGATCTTTAACTGAACTTGTAAGCTAGAAGAAAAAAGATTAAAGAGATAGGAAGGTTTAATTGAATTAAAGAAGGACGGGTGAAGATCAGGTTTTAAAGAGGCCAATTGTCTATTCATTAGTAACACAGCTTACACACAAATTCCTAACCGCCATTTCTCTAACCTAATGCCTTACTAATTTAGACCAGCTGCTATAATATCTTTATTTCTGAGTGTTCACTTTTAAGTTGAAATACAAATTAATACAACAGCTTCTCTCTCACCATCTCTTATTATACTTCACCTGTTTTCCACAATCTTTATATTAAGTTGTGTAAAGCCTTGTTAAAATATTTTCCAGGTTTTAGTTTCCTTAATATATGAAAACATTCGGCAAATAATTTCTTATCTATATATTGATTATCAAAATAGATGTTAGCACACATGGTTAAATTTAAAAAAAAAATCTGTGGTCTTCATAATATAGAAATAATATTTTCATAGAAAATAATTCTAAAATAACTTTCAACCAAGCATTATTTTTTTTAGTTAAATACGTGAGATTGTATCAGAACTTATAAGTGATTCTGTTGCTGTTTGCTCCAAAACTGTTGATCTTGGTATATCACTGATATGACCTATTTGTTGTAGGTAAGGGGCGGAGTCTGAAGCTCCCACAACTGATAGATGTTGCTGCCCAGATTGCTAGCGGTATGGCATACCTGGAGTCTCAGAACTACATACACAGAGACTTGGCCGCAAGAAATATCCTGGTCGGAGATGCTAACAATGTCAAGATAGCCGACTTTGGGTTGGCCAGAGTCATTAAGGTAAGTACTTGGCAAGTTAGCCGACTCATCAACACATAAAAGGAGCCATTTTGACCACTTAGGTCCATCCAGTGTCACCAAAATAGATACAGATCAATATAACTGACTTTGGTGTGGTAAAGATCTTCAGAGTAATGTGTCTGTCTTTGGTATGGCTGGTTTAGGTGAGATTACCCCAGTAGCTAAACTATTTTTTATTTAACTCAAACTCATTGGTTGTTTTCTACTGATCAAATATGTGAACTGAAACAATAATGGATTCTGAACATATTTGCTATAGTTTTTCACTATAATCAATGCTAAGTTTGTTTTGAACACAAATAGTGATTAAATACTTATTTTGGGAGCTTTCGAAAACGTCTGTTTCCTTTGTTGAGCAAAGAGTGCAAATGACTGTTGTCTCGACTCTAAAGTGCAGATGTTTTCAAAAGCTTGCAAAAACTCGCAAATAGGTTTTCAATTACTGTTTGTGTTCAGAACAAACTTAGCATTGATTATTCATACCAAACTGATGAATCTTGTTTTATGTTATAGTGATATTACTCAGTCCTTAAGTCTGACATCGCTGTTCATTTCAATGTTTTCTTAAAGCAAGTTTAGCACTAATTATAGGATAATGGTGAATACTGTTTTGCATTTTGCAAAATACAATGTATAGTATGCATATAAAAGAACAACTGTTTGTATGAAAGTCTCATATTGCTCTTGTTTATTGCGTGTGTAGATTTATTTCAATGGGTTAAAGCCCTCATGAAATATATCCATACATGTATGTGCAATTTAGTCAAGCATTCAGGGATGTCTGATGAACTTGTGCATGGTATTGCCTACATATAATATATATACCAGATAACATGGAAAAATATCATCTATAAATAGCAGAAAAGTCACTAAATGGAAAGTCCTCTTTTTAGCTCACCTGGCCCGAGGGCCAAGTGAGCTTATGTCATGGTGCAGCGTCTGTCGTCCGTCTATCCGTCGTCTGTCGGCCGTCATCCGTCATCCGTCGTCCGTCTTCAATATTTTACTTTAAACAACTTCTTCTTAATAACCAAAATGCCTAGGGTGATGATATTTGGCCAGAAGCAAACTAGGATTAAGGGCTTCCAAGTTTGTTCAAAAAAATGACATTCACCTATTTTCAAGGTCACAGGGGTCAAATATGTTAAAAACTTTAAACAACTTCTTCTGAATAACCAAAATGCCCAGAGTGATGATTTTTGGCTAGTAACATGCTGGGATGAAGGGCTACCAGGTTTGTTCAAATGAATGACCTTTGTCCATTTTCAAGGTCACAGGGGTCAATTGTCTTAAACATTCTTTATACAACTTCTTCTTCTGAATAACTAAGAGGCCTAGGGTTAAGGTATTTGGCCAGTAGCATGCTGGGATGAAGGGCTACCTAATTTGTTCAAATGAATGACCTTGACTTATATTCAAGGTCGCAGGGGTCAAATATGTTAAAAACCTTTAAACAACTTCTTTTGAATAACTAAGAGGCATAGGGTTACGATATTTGGCCAGTAGCATGCTGTGACAAAGGCCTACCAAGTTTGTTCAAATGAATGACCTTGGTCCATTTTCAAGGTCACAGGGGTCAATTGTCTTAACAAATCTTTAAACAACTTCTTCTGAATAACCAAAATGCCCAGAGTGATGATTTTTGGCTTGTAACATGCTGGGATGAAGGGCTACCAGGTTTGTTCAAATGAATGACCTTTGTCCATTCTCAAGGTCACAGGGGTCAATTGTCTTAAAAATTCTTTATACAACTACTTCTTCTTCTGAATAACTAAGAGGCCTAGGGTTAAGGTATTTGGCCAGTAGCATGCATGGATGAAGGGCTACTTAGTTTATTCAAATGAATGGCCTTGACTTATATTCAAGGTCGCAGGGGTCAAATATGTTAAAAACCTTTAAACAACTTCTTTTGAATAACTAAGAGGCATAGGGTTACGATATTTGGCCAGTAGCATGCTGTAATAAGGGGCTACAAAGTTTGTTCAAATGAATGACCTAGGTCCATTTTCAAGGTTACAGGGGTCAATTGTCTTAACAAATCTTTAAACAACTTCTTCTGAATAACTAAGAAGCCTAGGATGATGATATTTGGCCAGTAGCATGCAAGGATAAAGGGCAACCAAGTTTATTCAAATGAATGATCTTTACTTATATTCAAGGTCACTGGGGTCAAATATGTTTAAAACCTTTAAATGACTTCTTCTAAATTAGCCAAAGGCCAAGGGTGATGATATTTGGTCACTAACAGGCTGGGATGAAGGGCTACCAATTTTGTCAAAATGAATGACCTTCGCCCATATTCAATGTCACAGTGATCAATATATGTTTAAATCTTTAAATGACTTGTTCTGTATAACCAATAGGTCCAGGGTTATGATATTTTGCCAAAAGCATGCTGGGTTGGAAGAAAAGCATGCTGGGTTGGAAGACTTTAAACTCTGTTCAACCTAATGTCCTTGTTCTACATTCAAGGTCACAGGCGTCATATGTTTAAATCATTTAATAGGTTCTTATGAATCAAACACTGATATTCTGCCTGTAGCTGTATTTTAGTCCACTTTTAAGATTACAAGTGTGAGATTAATACCAGGTGAGCGATTCAGGCCCATTGGGCCTCTTGTTTTAGTTATCAGGTTGTACTTACTTTTGCAATGCTTTTCAAGTATGTTCATGTTTGCTAAGTTTTGACATACACTAAGTAAATCTCATTTGTTTTATCTTAAAATACAATCTTACCCAGGTTAAAATACAATCTTACCAAGGTGTATTGACTTGTAAGCATATTTCCTGTTACCAGGAGGACGAATATGAAGCCAGAGTGGGTGCCAGATTCCCCATCAAATGGACTGCTCCCGAGGCGGCTAACTACAACAGGTTCACCATCAAGTCTGATGTCTGGTCCTTTGGAATCCTTCTCACAGAAATTGTTACCTACGGCAGAATACCATATCCAGGTCAGTTTTAACTTTATACGATGGCAAGTTTCTGTCCTGTTCTATTATCATTAGGAGAGGTAACTCAACATGGAGCGGTTGAAATGACCGAAGGGGGACGATACAGTTTACTCACTGAAATTATAAATGTTACCTGTTCATTTTAGACTAAATTCACTATAATAGGGAGTGTTAATATTGTAGCTTATCATATAACAGCAAATATTCATCTGTAGATAATCGTCTCAACATATATTCAGTCTCTTGGACATGATCACATACTTTCCATCAAACATGTAAAAGTAAATGTGATTTTCTGCAAAGCACCTGCATGCTGTAAAATCTTTTGAAATGAATTATTGTATCATCTGTTATTTCAATATCAATCCAAGTTCCTCCACTTTTTCAAAATTAAATAGTTTTGTTAATGTATTAATAAACAACGTCTGTTTTGTGTACAGGTATGACGAATGCTGAAGTGCTACATCAGGTAGAACATGGCTACCGTATGCCCAACCCCCCGGGCTGCCCTAAGCCACTCTACGAGATCATGCTGGAGTGCTGGAGGAAGGAAGAAATGGAACGACCCACATTTGAGACACTACAGTGGAAATTAGAGGAATATTTCGCCAATGAGGGCACCGACTACCGTGAGGCTGGGGCTGTCAGATAGGACAAGGGGGATAACTCTAGTGTCTACCAGTAAACAGGATATAAACACTGCCTTGCTGTCATGAGAAGCTGCTACATGTCTGGCTGTACCAGACTGGACTACCCGGACCTACTGTGGACAGCTACGTCAGATTGACAGCTGTTTTATATGGAGGACTCTAACCATCTTGCTGTCCACAAGTGGTTTTAAATGTTTTACAAAACAAGTATTTTTTTTATTTATTTTAACAAATTGGAGATGTCTTTTTCTCAAGATGGCATGCATAGATGTAACAAAGTATAATTGGATGTATTTACACCCAGAATACCTGGAGACGTACTGTCAAGTGCATTGTTGTGTGGTGGGAGGCTAAAATATGAATGGCCAGTCATTATCTGCCCTGCTTTTCTTGGCATGGTTCAACATTTAATATGTGCCTCTAGAGAAATGGCGCATCAGCTCCAGCCTTCTGTAGGTGGATATATGTGCCTCTAGAGAAATGGCACATCAGCTCCAGACTTCTGTAGGGTGGATATATGTGCCTCTATAGAAATGGCACATCAGCTCCAGCCTTCTGTAGGTGGATATACTTCAATGGTAGATACATGGATACTGGTGACGATCGCAGTGAACAGTACTGAGGTACATATACTTACATTACATGTTGTCACAAAAATTACTTGGATCCAGCTAATATTGGTGTTCAGGATCACATATGAAGAAGGAAAAATTACCATTGAATCTTGTTTCTAAGTCCACAGTTCTTTTGTCGTGTGGATGCCTTGTTGCTTTTAAATGACATTCTACGATTTGATTAGTGTTTGGAAAAAATGTGCTTTGAATCGGTGAAAAAAATATTATAGGTTTAAAGTGTAATTGACTGCACATTCATGTCTTTGATTTCAAACAAGAATGGTCTTAGCTTGGATCTGCATAAATTTCATATGTATTAATTAATTGGTAAAGTTGATGTGTATACATTCAATGAGTTGTGTATTGTATAGACTGTGTACAGTATCTTTGAAGACAGAACACTCATTTTGAATTGTAATGTGTTCTGATTGGTTGGAGGTTAGGTATACCGGTTATTCAAATTTACTAGTCACTGTCTAGAACTAACACAGGATATAACGTAAAACACAAACGCATATTCCTAAGGTCACATTACTTCAGTTGTGAAGAAATGAAATATACCATGTTAATACATTTGTACCCCCAAAATCCAAGTCAAACTTTGGTTTGTCTCTAAACTTGTTAGAATGAAATGATCATATTTCATTTACAAACTTACAGCTGTCACTAAATTATGTTTCCTATTGAAAATATTTTGCATTTATATAATTCACAAATCTGATTGTCTGATGAAATCAAGATTGATTTTTGAATGCATTATCATAAAATAAATTTGGGAATGAGTTTTACATTAACTCTTTTACCACCGTAGACCATAATGGACTCGCCCAGATAAATGTATGGTAGAGTCTACTAAAGTTACTTAGGGGTGAAATGGTTAAATAGTGACTGTTAACTGTTATACATACAGGGTGTAATTCACACTGTAAGGACAATGTGATAGAACTCCCTTTTATATGCCTCCATTGGTTCGTTATCACAAAATGCATTCATACAGTGCTAAATCTTTATATTGATAGAATGGATTGTCAATGCTTTGCCTTTATCATATATACTATCCTACAAGGGTACAATGTACTATCACCCCTACGTCACAATCTACCCACCATTTTGTTACAGTCTTGTTTGGCTACAGATCAAAGCTACATATGAATATATATACGATACAAACATTTATATAGCTGCAGGTTTTGAATTTAAAAGGGGAAATATCACATTGAAACATATATATATCTACAATAAATATTATGTAAGTATTATGATACTTAAGATATGTTAGTTTTATAAATCTCTTGTAACTTTTTCATATTCCTGACAGAAGCAGAACAAGCACTTCTGCTGATATAAATTGAGTTAATTTGGAATTACAAAGTGAACTTCATAATATCAGAATTCAAAATGTTTTGGGTTTTGTTTGGCTGACATTTCACATGGAGAATACATGAATAGAAATCTAGGTACTGGTAGTCACACTTGTATTTAAAATGCAATCATTAATGCTCTTTCTAGTATTCATAATCCATGTTTTTTTGTATAAATTCCTGTTTGGACCAAAGGCTGTATAAGTAATACATGCAGATGTCATGCTTAATACAGATATCAGCCTCCGTACTGTTGTACCAGATGAGTGGACGGAAGTACGCTGTCACATATCCATGGTTACCGTTGGTGTGGTTACTTAGGTGGCACAGTATTGTACATCGTAACACAAGTTTTATATTTGTATTTCTCTTCATACATAATATTGCACACATTTTTATCAACCGTTTTAATAGATTTATATATTTGTGTCTGCTTCAGCTTGGGTGTCACAGTGTTGTAGACTGCTAGATAATGCAATCTACAAAGCTAATCGTGTGTAGACAAAGTCGCCTTTCATATTTGGAACATTCTTGTATGTAAGTCATGTCCCCATGAGCCTTCATTGTCTGGTAAACAGAAACCGTTGTCATAGTGATGTACATACACATAACATGATTTGTCACTAATTCAAAGTTTCATAACATTACTGTAGACAGTTTTCCTGGAACAGATGGTTGTAAACTATGTAAGAATTGGATATGAGAACATGTTTGGTTGTTGCTAAATGTATTAACTGGAAATGAAAGTAAATTTTGTTGAAATACAGTGCTGAGAGGAAAATTAGCTTGTGACAATGTGAGCATAAGGATGCCGGGATAATGTGAGAATGTCGTGATGTGAAATGTCACATGACATCGTGCTAGGCTAAGGGTAATGTAGTTTGATATGGTGATGTGAGAATGTGACTAGATGTCTAATAGTACATGTTGCTAGGTTGATGTGGACATGTTGCTAGGGTGATGTTGACATGTTGCTATATTGATGCTGACATGTTGCCAGGTTGATGCAGACATATCACTATACTGATGTGGGCATATTGCTAGGTTGATGTTGACATGTTGCTAGGGTGATGCAGGTATATTGCTAGGTTGATGTGGACATGTTGCTAGGGTGATGCAGGCATATTGTTAGGTTGATGCAGGCATATTGCTAGGTTGATGTGGACATGTTGCTAGGTTGATGTGGACATGTTGCTAGGTTGATGCAAGCATGTTGCTAGGTTGAAGTGACATGTTACTAGGTTGATGTGGACATGTTGCTAGGTTGATGTGGACATGTTGCTAGGTTGAAGTGACATGTTACTAGGTTGAATTGACATGTTACTAGGTTGAATTGGACATGTTGCTGGGTTGACGTGACATGTTACTAGGTTGATGTGGACATGTTACTAGGTTGAAGTGACATGTTAAGAGGTTGATGTGGACATGTTACTAGGTTGAAGTGACATGTTACTAGGTTGATGTGGACAGGTTACTAGGTTGAAGTGACATGTTACTAGGTTGATGTAGACATGTTACTAGGTTGATGTGGACATGTTGCTGGGCTGATTACTTGTGTTGCTTTGACAATGTGAACATGTCGATTGGTGATGTGGAGATTTTCCAGATCCTAGGATGATGAATTGAAGTGACCAACATATATTTACTCAAATTCAAATGATGATTATATAAGGTGTGTTGTACCAGCCTTAAGTGATGAGTCAACAATATTAAAACATATTACAGTTACAGCTGCTAGCTTGTGGATAATTATAGTACATTTGTACTTGAGACTTTTTTTAAATGTTCATAAATTAATACAGTAATTTCAGATAAAAGTAAAGTTTTGTTCATGACATTGATTCCATAAGATTTCATCTCCAAAAAATATTAAGAATCTTTCTGGTCAATATTACACCGGCTATCCCAGAGTGTGTTAGGATGTTGTGTGTTTGGAGAGTAAGGATGTGTCGGTTGATAAGGTGACTCATATGTGATGATGAGAGTGACAGGGTGATGTGACGAGGGTTACGATGTATGTATATCACAGAGTGACAGGGTGATGTGACGAGGGTTACGATGTATGTATGTATATCACAGAGTGACAATATATGTGCTTTCTTGATTCACAAAGCTGTAATTAACATGTCATTAATGCATTATTCACTTTGGTTTTATTTACTACAATATATTGCAGCAACATCCATTTGCCAACATTTTCATGTCAAATATAGAGGGTGAATCACCATGGTTACCTGTAGCTGACCAATCATTGCTCATAATTTTGGAAGAACTGTGTTTGTTGTCGAGCTTTGACTAAATTCATGTCCATCCTGATGATCGGGTGCTTCACATAAAAAGGAGTGCAATTCTCTGCTGGATTATACTCCTAGTGTAACAGTTCAACTGATTAACAAAATTCATGCATGGATTTTAGGAGTGTAATGTCATGATCTGTTTTAATTATTTTTCAGTACATGTAATTTGATTTTTATGTGAAAAGAGGGACATTTTAAAATGTCAACAGTATCCAGTTTTACTCCTATACAACAGCGCTTCACAGTTATAGATATTTCTTTGCTTCACTTGGTTATTTGCAGGATGTTTTAGAGTAAAGTGGCATTAATAAATACTGTTTATGTAAGAACTAACGGTGAGATTTGTAAAACTGAGACCAAGTAGCTGTTGATTAGAATTTCTCCATTTTGTAGTTCGAATGTTACCTCGTAGAAATTCTCTACTATGATTTTGCCAAAAGGCTGTTTGTGTACATGGTGTCACTGACTTGCTTGTGCAGTGAGGACAATAATACAGGGTCACACATGTAAAATTGTGATAGAGAAATTCTTAACTAAACCAAAATACAAGAACAAAAAAATATAGAAGATTGGAATTTGAACTAATGCATAAGAATCTCCCAAACTTGACAAATGTGTTAAGTACAGTACGGGTATGTAACACTCGATAGAAGTTGACCGTTTGTTGAAATTTTGAAAATTGTTTTTCAGATAAGCATTTTCAATGTGCATGTATACAGTACTACACATATACAAAATATAAAATTATATGCATTCTTGGTGCCCCATTGGTTTCTGTGATTAGAACTACAATTTTATACAAAACTCATCAATGTCGTTATTATATCCAAGGACAGTGTCGTATCTTTGTAGTTTCATACAGTAATTTCTTTATATTTTTATGCATTTGTGATTTCATAGTCATTGTATTCAAATATTACACCCATTTAAAACATGAAATATTGTTTAGCCATTACTTTACAAGGATGGCAAATTCCGCTGTATAGGTTGTATAGGTCAATGGAATTAGATTATCCTGCTAAAATTCGTTATAGTTCTTTAGCATTCTCTGCTCTACCTGGTCGACTGAATTCACTACTCCTTGGTTTATCCTTCAGTTATCAACAATATTTCTGGATGTATTAAATCTGATTTCCTTTTCATCCAGGCTGCTTATTTTTCTCTCGATTTGTTGGAAATGAATGCCAGAACAGATTCTCTTACAAAAAAAAAAAATGACTGACTTGCTAAAGGAGGATATGCCTTGTATGATTTTGGGGAACAGAACACCCTTGGGATAATGTATGTAGGTCATTGGGCGTCAGGAGAGGATTGTGACAGAGGTGTATGACGTCAACACTTCTACTGGTGTGTGTCCAGTAAGGACATATTCCTGATAAACCGCTAGTCACTGTGTTGTAGTAGTCCCATACTTGTGTTGACAACAGATAAATTCATTTGACTCAAATCCTGAAATTTCAAAATAGCTCACATTTGTTGGTGGCTGTAAATAAAAAGGCTTAAAGTGAATGGAGAAAAGATCATGCCTGTACCAAAATATTTGACTTGATGCATTTTTCTCTAATTTGTTTATTTTCTTAGCTTAATTTTTCCACCTCCTACAAGAATGAGATGACACTTTTAGCGCTCGATATCATAATGTTGTTCAAATACTGAAGCTTCTGGGTTCTCCATATGTATAGCTGGAACCAAGAGCATATTGTATGTAGGATACAATATCATGTGTGTGTATTTTCATGCTGAAAGTATGAAGATCTCTGTTCCTGATCATACGACCAAAACTTAGATATGCAAGATTTATGTTAGATGTACAATTAACTTGCACTGTAAAACGAAATTGGAGACATTTGATGCTTTTAATTGTATGAATGTCTATAGGTAATGCAGTTAACATGTATTTGGAGAAGTTTAAAATATGGTACCGTTGTAAAACAAATTATGAATAGAAAGAAGATAGAGGAGATACTCAGTATGTAACAATTCTTTGTTTATTATGAAGGAATAACCTACCGTACCTGGATACTAAATTGTCTGTAAACATGTTAGAATTTGTATCCAGTCATTAATATAAGCATCTCTTAAAAAAGGTTGATATCTATTTTTTGTAAGCTTTTTAGGTGTATGCCAAATGATTACAAATTGGTTTAATATATAATGTTCCAGATATCTGTATACTATTCACATTTATATGGAACAAATTGGTTCCTATGATATACATACAGTGTATATATTGGACATTTGAATTAGCTAAGAGTCTGGAGGAAACGTTTCTGTCAGGAGGCCGAGTGCAATCTATATATGACTACAGAGGTATAACTATAACTATATGTATCCCACATGTATTATTGTACGTCAGAGACTTGTGTGTCCTCCACTTCCTTCTGTCGTTCATGTTGTATTGTCAATATCTTTGTGTGTAACTCACAATCTCTGTCAAGAAATCATCTTACATTAAACTTATAAAAGATTTCCTTGTTCTTGTTTTATTTTAAAACGTATACAACATAACAACCACCCTATCTGGCCTAACTTACGTCTATGTTTTGAAAAGTGTCGCCTCCTCATTTCTCGCATTTGTTCAGCGATTAAAAACTGTCAACTAATCTTGTTTCCATAAAAAAGGGCAGAGTTCATTTTCAACTATGGATCTATCATATTGGTTACCTGTAGAAGAAATGCTCCACAGGATAAACTTTTGTTAATGCTTGAAGAAAATGACAAAAGCACTCGCTTGAAATTGATCTTTTTAGCGCTTTTCACCTGTTCCACGATTTTCTGAATTGCCTCGGGTACAAATTAAGTCAGATATAGTAGTCGAGATAAATTAAGTTCCACTGAATATAACATTCTGTGGTTGTGACCTTGCTGTGCATAGGGTAGTTTACCTTTAAACCATTGTAGTGACCTTGACCTTAACAATACAGACTGCCACACAATATGGAGTTTACTTGAACACTACAAGCCTGTTACCGTTGACCTTGACATTGGTGGAGTGAACTTGAGTGTATACAACATCATTTTGTCATAATACACGTCTTTGAAACTTTGATAAACACTGTTCAGCTATTCAGAAGTGATAGTCGAGACAAATACCATGTGACTTGTCTATTCATTAAAAACATCATATATCTATGAAGATAAGTAGTTCAAAATTTTGTCAAAAAAAATAATAGTCACTTGACCTTTGCCCTGTTGGTTGTGAATCTGACCATGTGTTTGTTGTACAAACAATCTAGTCTTTATAATACACATTAATATGTTTCATTAAACAATGTTTAGTTATTTGAAATTTACAATATAAACGAGTACTGCAGGGCAGAACAATACAGGTCTGTCCCATGCCAAATTGACATACTTAAAATGGTTCTAATGTATTTTTGTATCTAAATGCATTATGGTACATGGAAATATAGGGAGAAGAAACTACAATCGACTGTTTTACTAATATAGTTGATAATTATTTCTTTAATGCGGTGAAAGAAAAAGCAAACTGTAGGTAACAGGAGATGGACAAATGACCTGGGACTCTCCTAACTCTAGACGGACACTCTACTAATTGAGCTGCCTGGTCGCCAGTGATCGACCCAGTCCTTTTTCCAAGTCTTCACCCTACAACTATTTACAACCCATGGCCAGGTTTGGGTATCTCCTAGCCAAGCATACACCAACTGCTTGAAACAATGGTTAGTCACAGGCACCACTGTAACAGGAGGTGAAAAAAAGCATGGCCAGACCGGGGCTTGAACAAAGGACTCTCCGAACTCTAGACGGACGCTCTATCAATTGAGCTATCTGGTTGCCTACGATCGACCCATTCCAGTTCTGCCACACTGTACTTGAATAAAGTGAGCTGAAGGAATATATATATATTTTAAGTCCATAAGGTGCCATAACTTTATAAATTAGTCAGATAATGGTGCTAAATGAACTTGTCTGGAGTATTGAGCAGACATTTCGGCAATTCTATCAAAGGCCACAACTCACGCAGTCATGATACAATAGATTTGGTTATTGAACTTGTCTGTGTTTTCATAGTATTAACCTTCCTATTTAGTTTGAAGTGAATCTATTGAAATTCACTTCCGATATCAAGCAGACACCATGCGTGCTGGCCCATAGGTGGACATGATGCATAAAAACGATCGCAGTGATAAGACATTACCCCCCCCCATAGGATTTTGACCTTTTGGAAGTGTAGTACATGACACAATCTTGTATAATAATCCAATCAAAATCTGAACATGTACATGTATATTTATTCATATAACAGAAATTCCTGATGTAAATGCTACCTTTTTGTAAATCCTTCTTTCTAAAAGCTTTTCATATCCCCAACAAATCGATATTTTGACATGGTTAATAATTTGATGACACATCTGAAACATGCACAATGACTTGTAAATGGATTCTTCTTCTAATAATCTGCATACCACCTCTGGTGTATTGTCTCAGATGACACTCGCCATGTCTTGGTGTAAATGTATAGGGTAAAATATACCTAAATTCAAGATAATCTTTCCAAACTTTATCAATGCATCCCACATATAGATATTCGTGTAAGAATAAACAGCAGTTCTTTATAAGGATACCTTAAATAAACAACAATGAAGACAATGTTTGACTACTGATATGTAAATTTAGACTTTCATCTTGATGCCTCTCTTCACACCAGCCCTGATCCCCGAGATCTCTCCTCCGTACCGGGCCATCTCTGTCCTGGCCTCACGGACCTGAAACAGACAGTAATGTAAGTATTAACATATGTCCCGTATAGAATAAGTTGTACCTCTGTGGAGATTGACACCATTAAATCTAGATTGAACTACATATCAAAGTTTGTATTCAGCATGTCGGGTAAATTTGTCAAAAAATACATTTGTTTACCGAGACTGATATTGTCTTGACAACAGATTTAAATGTCTAAATGGACCATTAGAAAGAAGGTAATTAATTAAATTAATGATAGAATTGTAAAATTAAATTTCAACACGTATCAATAACTGATTCACCCTGTCTGAATGGTCATGTGATATTCACAAGTGTTGATCTGTGTCTTGTTTCACAACTTACCTGTCCTTTCCTCCTGATCTTAGCCTTCCTGTACTTCAGCTTGTTTTTCACACGTGGATTCCTCTGCTCCTTCTTTCTCTTGGGAGTCATGCCCTTGTTCTTAGCAATCTTAAACACAAATCAATCATATAAATGCATGAAAGTTTTTTTTAACTTTTCAACAATGTCTCCTTTTCTTAAATCAATATTAATGTATACAGAACCCATTAAATTGTTGTCGTCGTTATCTAACAGTCAACTTTTCCCAGGTAACTATAATTTAAACTGAATTTGAAAATATTTCTCTGCCAACAACTTTAATAAAACATTTAAAAAATTATTTGAACTGTTCAAAAAGAATATATTATAGTGTTCTTTTCCACAAAACACTTGTTTGATTTAAATTTGTTTGTGATAATTTAGGGAGAGTAATTTATGAAACATGTACCTGAAAAGTGATGGCTCGTTTGCCTTCCTCCTCCTCCTCTCCTTCCTCCATTTCATTGTCTACCTCTGGAGCCTCTTCCCTCTCCTCAGCACCACTGGAACCACACAAATGCAGGATTAAGATTATTTGACTAAGTTTTAGCTTACATTAAAGAAAGGTGGACAGTGTTAACTAAAATTGCTATTTTCCTTAGTTCAAATAATATTTCCTCTCGTATAACATTTGCTCACAATTGTCATCAAATGATTTACTTATCCTAACAAATGTCCTGATCATATACCTGTACACCTGTGCATACCTGTCCATTTCCTCGTTATCCTTGGACCCTGCTCCCTTCATCATCCTGTAGTACTCTAGGGCAGCCTTCTCCTCCTCTGTCTCGTACCTTCCACTCCCAGAATTCTAGGGAAACAAGATCACAATATACAGTTACAGTGCAATAACCAGTGCTGGTATGTAGAGCGTTTACAACTCGGATATCTTGAATGCCATTTATCTTCAGACATTTGTTTGGTTACATGACATTTGATTCTAATATATAATCTAAACCAATTAATTTCAAGATGTCAAAACTTCACCATTTTGTTTATTTGCCGGGTTTAAATATTACACAATGCTCTAACAATCTCAAACAATTTCCCATTTTAATACATAAAAGTTATATACATGTATTAATAATGAGCTTGAAATTTCAGAAAAGAAAGGTTAAGATATTGTTTTAATCATAAACTCATCCCAGGCATTTTGAATTACACATTATCTGAGTGCTTAGACAGGAAAACTCCACCCATGAATCTGGGACATCATCAAAACGGCATCACAATGAGTAATATCACATGTCAGATACCAAAAACTTTTGTGGTGGTGTTATAATTAGTTATTGCACGTAAGGAACAACAAGTTCTGCACCACAACAAACCTTTGCTTTCGGTTCAACATCATCGTCCTCCTCGTCGTCATCGGATTCTGACACCAGCTGACTCAGTTTTTTATTTTCCACTCTCTGTCTGGAGGATTTGACAGATTTACGCCTGTAATACAAGAAATTTAAAGTATGTGAATTCATTATCATTGTTAAATATCAGGCCTTTTTGTTTCTTGGGACAGAATGTATTCAGAAAGCACTAACTTGGTGGTCTGAGCAAAATGTAGGAGGTTTTTAAATTTTACAGAATTACAGCAAATTTTCCAGGTTTGCTCCAGTTTAACACTTCTCTAAAAAACTGTGCATTTACTGGCCTAACTTTTACAGATGTCAACATAAACACAACTTTGTGTATTGTGGGGGTTTTTCAAACTTTTGTGAAATCAATGCATTTCTGATTACTTGATATACCTAGTATATGGTATTATGTTTTCTAGTTTTAATAAAGTACCTGACAAAGCCCTGCTTCTTCTCCTCCCCCGAGGAAAATTCTACTTCCTCTCCTTTCTTCAACCGATCCAAAATGTCTGTCATTTCTTCCTTCAATTGGTTGTCTAATGGCTCCAGCTCCTTCATCAACTGTCGACAGAAAGATAATGGTTAAATAAGCCTGGATAATTAATTTGGGACTTAATAACTGTCAAATGCTTGAATGATAAGAATGTGCATATTTGGTACAACTGTTTGACACTAACATCAATGTCTGGACTATAATATGGGTATGACTGTTGGACTCTGTGCAATGCGTTGACAGTTAATTATTGAACTCCACCAGTAACACTTCAGCAATACTCCTATTTATCAATTTTTCTGTAAATGGACAGGCAAAATTTGACAAGTCAAACCAGAACCATACACAGACCCATCTGAACTCTTTATGGAGATTCTACCTGCTAGGATATTTGGTCTCTGTTGAGCAATTCAGTTCACTTACACATTTACTTATGGTATGTGTTAATGCTTATATACAACTAAATCAAACTTTCTATACAAAACTTAATCATATTGTTCACACATTTAAATTTAAACTGTTCTAACAAAATTGAATAAAACAGTTCACTTAGATAACTGCATCAATCTGCTCATAAATAGCTTTAATCAAATTGTTCTCATTTAACTAAAAAACAAACTGCTCACACAAACTAAATCAAACAGTTAAAAAACAATTTAATCATTCAGTTTTTCATATGGTAACTTACATTGCGGTACTGTACGAGGCGCTTGATCACCGGATGGTTATGAACTGCAATTTGTTTTGATTTCATCATCATGTAGAAACTGATATTGGTACAATAACTGTGGAGAGAGAAAATTAACAGATTAGAACTATTCCTTTTCAGACTCAAACCTCTGTTACTGCTCACTGGAAGTAGGCACAAATGTACTAATTTAACAATATTTATGAAACTATCACACTGTTGTGACAAGTATTGTACTTGTGAAATCAATGAATTTGTGTACACACAGTATGGCTGTTAATCACCTTCAAACACAATACGCTGAATGTATTCTATCATTACTTTTATATAGCTATATAATAATAAGAAAGGCTGAATACCTTTTTGTGTCCAGAGTAATTTCTTTAAGATCTGAATATTTTACTTACATTGATTGTATATTTTATAGACTAATTCAGCCTATAATTATATGTACATAGAACAACCAATCAGTTACAAATTGCTTTGTCCCTTATATATGGATATATACACAAAAATGAAATTTTAAAGAAGAATAGATTACGACAAATTGTTTTATATATTTCTAAATATTAATAAAGCTTACTTTAGGTGAAGTTTGGTTTTAGTCTCCACATAGTCTCCAGCTTTTCCCTGGATCTTTCCCTCTCTCACCAGTCTCAACAGTGGCATAAAGATGTCCCTCACCTCAGTCATCTACACAGGAGTAACATACACAGATTTCAGTATAGAGTCTCAACAGTGACATAAACATGTCCCTCACCTCAGTCATCTACCCAGGAGTAACATACACAGATTATAGTATACAGTCTGAACAGTGACATAAAGATGTCCCTCACCTCAGACATCTACACAGGAGTAACATACACAGATTATAGTATATAGTCTCAACAGTGACATAAAGATGTCCCTCACCTCAGCCATCTACACAGGAGTAACATACACAGATTATAGTATAGTCTCAACAGCGACATAAAGATGTCCCTCACCTCAGTCATCTACCCAGGAGTAACATACACAGATTATAGTGTACAGTCTCAACAGTGACATAAAGATGTCCCTCGCCTCAGTCATCTACACAGGAGTAACATACACAGATTACATTATACAGTCTCAACAGTGACATAAAGATGTCCCTCACCTCGGTCATCTACACAGGAGTAACATACACAGATTACAGTATACAGTCTCAACTGTGACATAAAGATGTCCCTCACCTCAGTCATCTACCCAGGAGTAACATACACAGATTATAGTATACAGTCTCAACAGTGACATAAATATGTCCCTCACCTCAGTCATCTACCCAGGAGTAACATACACAGATTATAGTGTACAGTCTCAACAGTGACATAAAGATGTCCCTCGCCTCAGTCATCTACACAGGAGTAACATACACAGATTATAGTATAGTCTCAACAGTGACATAAAGATGTCCCTCCCCTCAGTCATCTACACAGGAGTAACATACACAGATTATAGTATAGTCTCAACAGCGACATAAAGATGTCCCTCACCTCCGTCATCTACACAGGAGTAACATACACAGATTATAGTATAGTCTCAACAGCGACATAAAGATGTCCCTCACCTCAGTCATCTACCCAGGAGTAACATACACAGATTATAGTGTACAGTCTCAACAGTGACATAAAGATGTCCCTCGCCTCAGTCATCTACCCAGGAGTAACATACACAGATTATAGTGTACAGTCTCAACAGTGACATAAAGATGTCCCTCACCTCAGTCATCTACCCAAGAGTAAAAAAACTTTATACAGTCTCAACAGTGGAATAAGGACATCACTCACTCCTGCTATATATATATATAAGGGTAGCATGCACAGATTACTGAAGTGTCAACAGTGACATGAACATGTCTCTCATCTCTGCCATCTACTGAAGGTTACATACACATACAACTGTCAAACCTTGTAAATCGTGACACTACTGTTCCTGAATAAAACATCAGGGTCATCAAGTCCAGATAAACAATACATTTTCATTGACATATATTTCTTTCTTTAACGCTTTACAAAAATGTCCACTTTATTGAAATCTGTATCGCAGGTGATACTGCATGTAAAGTTTAGAGAATGTCTATGATACTGGAAATATACCAATAACACTTGCATATATATATTCAACAGCAAAATCTTGCCAAAAAATAATCAAACACATCTTTCAAGATTAAAGGTGAAAACAATTTGGATATCTAATTAGGAGATCTCGTCACTGAGTGTTTTCACAGGAAGTACATACCTTGGATTTATAGTCATCAATCAAAGTCAGCATTTCTGGCGACTCCTTCTTCAAAAGCTGTAAAACAAATATTTGATGTAGTGTTTACTGATCAGCTTGATGAAGAAAATGTTCATACACAGAAATATAACCATCTTCCTGTATACTTCAATAGTTCTAATGTACCTTTAATGTATAGTAAATTACATACCTGTAATTTCTCCTTCCTGGACAGCTTTGTCAAGTCTTGTGTGATCTTTTCCTCCTCATTTTCAGCTTCCACAAGCTTCTTTTCCTGTAACAGCAAGAAATACAAACTCCACTTTCTGTCTTTGAATATACATAACAGACGCATTGAATTTAAGGCTCCTATTTAACATGTAGCACCCTTATACTTCAGTATTAAATTATGAATTCTAAACAATTTATAACCAATTATCTGTATGCGTTTATATAATGTACATATAAGTCTGTTATTCCAGAAATTAATGTCATGCTTATAATAAGGGTGTCCAGAGCACCCATTTTAATTTCAGTATTACATTCTTATTTCAAAATAATTCAAAACTCAGTTGTCTTTCTGCATGTCTACATGGGTGTGTTAGTTAGGTTGAGGTCTTCGCACAAGATAAGGTCATACTTATGATGAGAGTGTACACCATTGATGGGCCAGTGAAGGACCTGTTTATAGTACAGTGTACAACCATGTCACACTATTATCACCCTACATACCTTGAACATATCAAGTCCAAAGTCCTGATCATCCAGTTCAGCGTTGATACGTTTCTGTAGAGCTAATGCCTCTTTTTCCTCCAAGGCGGCCGCTCCTTCCTCATCCTCGGACCCAGAGAGGTCTACAAAATAGGTTATAAAGTTATTTTGGTTACTGAATTAAAAAGATAAATCACAATATCAGTGATTTAGATACACCATTAACATGGCATTGAGCTAATGATTCTTGAATTAAATGAGACCTGGTCATCTGTATGTTCATCCTCATCTATGTTAACAATAGATACAGAAAGTGGTTACTTACCAACATTGTCGTCACTGAAATCTGCGTTGTAATAGTCTTGCACCTTCTTGCCGTACGTCGTGTGATCAGGCTCCCCTGTAAGTAACAAAACAAGTGTTTAAATGATTGAATAATGAACCTTAAAAAATATTTTCCAACAAAATAAAGTATATCGAAGATCTATTAATACCATTGGCACACACTGATTACTATTAGATATTACACCTCAACTGTATCTACTCTATTTTCAAAGTAACCTAAATTGGCTATATTCTCATTTTTGCCCCGACTTAACCGGTCCTCTATAAGCCTTGTGTCGGTCTGAAAACAAAACTAATTCCCTCAGCAGTTTCTGTAACACCTTCAAAGAAATGGCAGAGCAAATCTGGTGAGAAGTGAGGTTCTCATGACCCGACGCCTTCTTATTGCTACGTACACAAGACAAGGCATGCATTATTCAAAATATATAAAGAGAGTTTTTGATAAGTTTTATGGAAATTGGGGTTGGACTATTGCTTGACCACGCCTATTTTCCTCCACTTCATCTTAGAAAATATACCTGAACTAAAAACTTGCTATCTCCTTGAAGCCAATTCTTAAACTGTTTCAGCTGGAATGTCACCTGGAATAGATACTGTATCATGTATATGATGATCCACACCACAAACTGATGGACCTGTAGTTACCTTCCTCATCCTGGTCTTCCAGGTCACTGCCCATGTCACTCTTCTTACGGTTCAGTTTTATCCTCCGCAACTGTTTCTTGTAGGCTTTGAGGTCATCATCACTCAAGAGGTCATCATCGCTGTCACCACCAACACCGAGAACCTCACCCTATAACACAGGGACTTAGAAATCAGTAATTATTCCCTAACTTTTAATCTGCGGAACTTAATCCCAAAACACAGGGACCTAGACATCTAACTGTTCCCAAAATCACTACATCACAAAACCGTAGCCCATTGCACAAGGACATTGAACTCTGCCGTAATTCCGTAAATTATAACACCAAGGAAAATCATCCTATAGCACAAGGACTTAGAAGCTTGTAACTCTTCCACAAATGATAACATTAAATATCTTTGCTAGGTTATATAGGCACAAGGGAGTATATGTAACTGTTCTTTAAATTAACATGCCACAGACCCTCGTTCTATTACATTGGAACAAGAAAATGTGTATTTATTGCTTACAACACCATGTGTAACTCCTCCATACAATATTAGATTCATACAGTTCACTACAATACCACTGCAAAAAAGATGCAAGGACTATAATAAACATTTTTGACTGTGAAATGTCAATGACTGCTGCATATCTACCATGTAATGGATTGTCTAAATGTAGACTACAGTACACTCTCTCTCTAAACTAAGCCAGATTTTTTTTTTTATTAAACTAGCCCAATAAATTTCAGACAATGATAATGTATACCATGTAGGTTCTCTACAATCTTGAACTCTCCGCAAATTGGCCAAATTATTTGTGGCCACAGGGGTGTTCGGTTTAGACAGCATGCCCAGTATTATATTTATTGTATGGCACAAATGGATATGTTATCCGTTGATCACCAGGGCAACTGATCATGAAGATGAGAACAAGTAGGACAGTCCTCTGTCAAAAGTTATCTATTTTTAATACCTCGCTCTCCGAGTCCATGTTTTCATCATCCTGCACTCCTTGGTCCAGTAACATCTGAAAATCAACAGCACACATTTTAACACCAGTTAGTGGGTATGGGGTTGGAATATGTCAAATGATGATGAAAAATGGCTAGTTTTTTTAAAAGACAATGTTTCAAGTAAAACTTCAAAACCTATCAATAAATTACTGGTATAATTACCTAAGTATTAAAATACATTGTGGTCTATACTAGCACTTGTCACTCAATCAAACCCACACAAAAATAATCCAATCTAGACGTTTACCTATCAAATTTGACAAGCAATTCCTCATATTTTGTCATTCAGACTGTCAATTTTAAATTACAGCAGACTCTATCACATGGTGACTTGGTCTATCCTCAATAATGAGGTAAAATGCTTCACTGCATATGAATCAGATGTAAAGAAACAACCAGGTAATGTGTTATCATAACATGTTAATTAACTTATCCCTTTTTACCTTTTCTTTTTGCATATGGAATTTGTCAACATCATCGTAGAAGTAGTCATCATCATCTTGGTCTGGCTCAGGATCCTTTTCATAGCGGCGCTCGTCATCAGATCCATACACAGGTTCTACCACCTGCACCCTCCCTTTACCTCTGAAATTATGTTTTAATCCAATATTAAACAGGAAGAAAAAATCACATGGACCACACAAACTAACATACTAAGCCACGTAAGTGGAACTGGGCATTGATATATAGATTGAGTTAACCAGGCTTTAATTTCATAAAGTCATTGATTACCTACTTCTAGCATCCACCTTAGATCCCACCCGCTAATGAGGGAAATGGTGCACTTAAACTTATACTGAATGCTGATCCACCAGTAACCGGTCTTGCACTCTGGTTATCGTTTTGATAGATTGAGGTATTTCACTGAGAATTGGGACAAATGAGCACCGGGTATGCTTTCGTTATCAACGACCCACCAATCCAAAGTCACGGTACGGAAAATGAAAGGGTAAGACAGTTTAAGTCATGAGTTAAGTCGGCCCGCTTCAGTAGACCCTAGTGTCCCCAATGAAAAGATGAAAACAAGCGGACACTCCGGCGGCTGGACAACGAAGAATATGCTCCTACAACATTTCATAAGCAAACCACCCCTGATATTGTTGACAAAACCATTTAAACGTGTCTTTACATTATTACTGTGCTTCATACTTACTTTTTAGGCATACTGATTCTCGGAGAACAGCTGACAGATATCGATGGTGTTTATTTCGCATCCACAAGCACGTTGTACACCATCGGAACACCTCGTACTTTTAGAATTCAGATAGAAGATACCGAAAGGTTAAAAGGTAGCACACCACCATTTTTATATTATCATTACTTGCTTTTTTTGTCGATATTTTAAAGTAGAAATGAACGGAAAATTGACATCAAAGCAAAAAGAGTGAAGTTGTAAAAGACCCATTTGAAAACATATCACATACTTTTGGAGTATGTTGATGCAGAAAATTATTTTTTTACAAGCAAGAGGCCCAGAGGGCCTGTATGAAAAAATGTAAAATACTTTTTGTAACAAGTGAATACATAAATATGTCTTTAATAAAAAGCAAGAGGCCTAGAGGGCATGTATCACTCACTGGATATGTATTCAATCATTGCAAAACATCACTATCAAAAGTAATATTGCTTATAATTCCATATTTTGGGTCATGCAGGCCTCTCAGCATCCAGGGGGAACAGCTATGAAACAATTGAATCCCAGATTCCAAGGTTTCTTTGTAGCAAATTTGGCTAAAATATGATCTAGAGGACCCCCATTTAGTGATCTTTGTTGATATATATGCAGCAATGAATTCCATGGTCCCAAAGGTCAACGTTAAATACTTTCAGTTTATCATCAATATATTATATGTGCATATGATTATATTGCCAGGGCTATGACCAGGCCCCCTATGGAGCTAAGGCTTGTAGCATCTTCATGCCAAGCACGCAGTTATATGATTACACACTACACACTGAGGATCTCAACTGTTCCCAGCTGGGCATGCTCCCCACTCATAGGTTGAACTCCCTTGGGCCTATAGGCTACTCCAGGCCATTTAATGGTACTGAAAGAGTAGGTTTGAAGATGTATCCCCTATTAAACACTACTCCTCTGCCCCAAAGATAGAATTTTGGTTTGGTTTTATTTAGTTTAACAAATCCTATTAACAGCTAAGGTCATTTAAGAATGCAAGAATTATAATTCTACTTTTTGATCCCATCTCTATGCCCCAAATTAATACTTTATTGTTTAGCATCATGCCCTTGGCCTGATCAAAGACAAAATACACTGATTCAATCAGAACTAGCAGTGACTTAAAAGAGTTGAAAGACAGATGACAGACACTGCACCATTGGCATAAACTTCAGGCCAGGTGACATATCTAGAACTTGAAAATTCCATTATTCAGTTGATAAGATCACTGCATAGTAGAGCATAATATATAAAATGTATGTCCAAAAGGTGTTATTGTTGAAATGGAAATACAGGTAACCAGTCACTAAAAAGATTGCTGTATTTGTAAAATATAAACCTTTTAACAATAGCACTTTCAAATTCAATTTCAGAGAATGTCTTTTTCAAATCAGGAGCAAAATGTCATACTTCTGATGCATTCTTGCGGAAAAAAAGATATCAAATGATGTGTAATGAAGTGCTATAAAACTACATTTGCTCTTTATTGCTCCGACAGTGAAAGTGAATGCATCCTTTTATCTGTTTACAAATTTGTTATATAAATTGTCTTCCTTAGCCTCTAAAGATGTTTCTACATTTTAAGTGGATGACAGCTGGACTTTTATTTGAGTAATAGAACTAAATGCAGGAGTCTAACCAGTTGTTGCATGGACGAACGGACATACAAATCAATTGTGGTAAATAGAAACACTATTTTGGTGGGGCCAGCTCTGATTTTTTTCTATTGTGGTAAAAAGAAACACTATTTTGGTGGGGCCAGCTCTAATATACATTGTTGTATATAAACAGCTGCTTGCGATCCAGTGAAATAGATAATATAATTTATTGAAGGTACTTCACAACGATTCTCTGTAATTGACTCATTTGCCTCCTGTTCACACAAATAGGTTACGTGTATTGCAATCATCAGTTGTATTAGAATGTTTGAGGTAACACATCACTGACAAATTCTGCATTTTAAAAATGTCTAAGTATGCTTTCTAACATATCTAAAGGGTTTCCTTGGTTGATAACGTAAATTATAGCATCACCCTATGAATCAACACGTAGTGTAAGCCATCACATTGTATCAGGATTGGTAACATATACCATCAGGCTGCACTGTAACAGGCTATTTTCTAATTAATTACATTTCAATAATTTTTAATACATTAACTTTCTCACGTTAACAAACAGAAGTACAAACATAAGAAAGCTTCAGATTGATAAACAGTGCAAGATGCCATCATTTTCAAGATCCATATCTAGCAAAGAAAATAGCACAATGTACAAAATTTACTCTCATATTAAAACATTTATTTCATAATTTTGATATTTCCATGTACATGTATTGATACATTGAACAGAACTTTAAGAGAACTGTTTAAAATATAACTACCTTCCATGAATAAACATGTAGTATGGAGAGAAGCCCAATAATCAAATCTTTTGTATTTCTTAGATAATCCAAGTTTAGGAAAGAACACATTTATTGAAATAAAACACTTTGACATTTTCTGTTTTACTAAAATTATATATAAAAGTCAATTCATCTTGTGAAAAATCATCCTGTAAGTTTTACTGTCAATTCACAAGTTTCATCAGAAAAATGACATTTCAAAATATTTATGGAAAACATTTTTTCACTTTGTCACTGGTAAGATGTCACCTGTCATATGGTTTGCCTATTCATCATCTGCCATAGTTTTTCTGTCACCTACAAGCCTCATGACAGCATGGTCTGCATGTGACCTATACACAATTTCAACAGCCAGGTGATAATATGTCTTAATTTCACTAGCACAACATGATAATGTAAACATTATTGGTACAGAATCCATATGTATGCAGTTCCATTGGTATACAGTCTCAGGTGTATGCTGGTCCACAACTGTACATGTCACAATGATTTTGGGTCCAAACACAGGTCACTTGGTCCAACTCACTTTAGGAATATCAAAATGTTCCGTCATTGCATCCAAATGACTGTTGAATAACTGGAAAACAGACAAGAACAGTTTAATGATTGCCGTCTACATCATATCTAGACTACACATAAGATTTAGCACTAATAGAAACACAGAAATATTCATAGCACTATAAAAAACAAGAGGCTCATGGGCCTTAACGGTCACCTGAGTCTATAGTATTTATTTTTGTTGTTGAAATATGTACCAATTTGAGTAAAAAATAGTATAATGTTAACTTAACTTTGTCAGGACCATGAGCTGATCATTCCTAGACCAATTTTAAGTGAGATCGGCCTATTAGAACTTAGTAGCAAAATAGCAGCCATGGCAGCCAAATTGTATTTCTGATTGACCCGAAAAATAACAACACTTTGTCAGGACCATGATTCGATCATTCCTACAAAGTTTCAGTTCAATCGGCCAAGTAGATCTTTACTTTAAGTTTGAAATAGTTTACCAAAATGGCAGCCGTGGTGGCCATATTGGATTTCTGATCGACCCGAAAAATAACAACACTTTGTCAGGACCATGAGTCAATCATTCCTACAAAGTTTCAGTTCAATCGGCCTAGCAGAACTTGACTTTAAGTTTGAAATATGTTTTCAAAATGGTGGCCGTGGCGGCCATATTGGATTTATGATTGACCTGAAAAATAACAACACTTTGTCAGGACCATGAGTCGATCATTCCTACAAACTTTAAGTTCAATCGGTCCAGCAGAACTTGACTTTAAGTTTGAAATAGGTTTTCAAAATGGCGGCCGTGGTGGCCATATTGGATTTCTGATCGACCCAAAAAATAACAACACTTTGTCAGGACCATGAGGCGATCATTCCTACCAACTTTCAGTTCAATCGGTCCAGCAGAACTTGACTTTAAGTTTGAAATAGGTTTTCAAAATGGTGGCTGTGGCGGCCATATTGGATTTCTGATCGACCCGAAAAATAACAACACTTTGTCAGGACCATGAGACGATCATTCCTACCAACTTTCAGTTCAATCGGCCCAGCAGAACTTGACTTTAAGTTTGAAATGTAAAATGTTAACGGACGACGGACGACGACGGACGAAAACGGATAGCAATAGGTCACTTGAGCTAAAGCTCAGGTGACCTAAAAATGTTATTTTAACAGATGATATGCATGTTTGTCATGTTTTATATTATTAGATAATGTGAAGTGTTACATAATAGTGTAATTACCTCATTCAGAAAGTATTGCTCATTCCATCCATCATATATGGTTTTGTTGATTAATTTTTCTGTGTGTCTTTCAGCAAATTTTATTGATAAAAGATTAATTGTTTGAACAACAGACATTGCCTTTATAAATTTTCAGTAATGAGGTCATCACTTGATATTATCATCGCCATTTATTTTTCTAAAATGTTGTTAAACCAATTTCTGACATTGCTGGAATTTTTTGTGTTCAAAACTTAGATTTTTTAACAACAATATACTTTACTTGAATACTGTGAGTGAAAAAAAGGTATATTGTGTTATATAGTGGTGTTGTTAGAATTCAAGAAAGTGCTGGTTGAATGTTTAGATACACAACTATACACACCTGTGTGTGTCAAACTTACCATGATACGTTCCTTGTGAGTTTTACTGGCTTTATCTATGATGAGCTCTGCTTCCTAAAATAAGAATGAAAATTATTTTACCATTTTTTAAAATTAATATATATCATAAAATTCACCAACATAATTTTGTTAGTAGGTTATATTATGAAAGGCAAAGGAAGGTAGTAAACAATGAACAGAAATAACTATACCAAAATAAACTTACAAAATTGTAAAACAAAGGGATTGATGACATACATCATAATTCACAGGCTGCTCTCCTTCATCTTTTACAGGGTGCTTTGCATGCAGACGACTCATTTATGACAATATTTAGGATTTTACACATTTGGTCAAGTCTTCAGTAAAGCAGTCAGGTAATGCTGAGCTGTTTGACTGATCCCAATGGAAACATCCATTTTAACCGCAGAGATTTGGGACACCATATCTGTTTGTGATAAGTAAACTTCAGTTATCTAAAACTGTAAATAAAAATATAAAGGTAGGCAAATTTACCCTTTTTTCTCTTGCTCCATCAAATGCTTTTTCTGCTTTTGTCCGTTTATCTACCGGCTTTGTCTTCTTTCCATCTTCCTCTGAAGACTTTGTGTTAGAGACCTGTTCATACATTTTCATAGCTTCCCTTTCTTTGTCCTTCTTTTTCTTTTTCCTAGAAATTATTGATAGCAAAATATTACTGTGAACAAAACTACATGTATCGCATGTAAAATAAAATCTATTTAAATTACCTGGTAATTGAAATATAATTTTTAATCATGTTTTTTCTCCAATACATTTCCATTATGTATTGGTATACCAAAGGAAAATCACAAAATTTACAGTATGGTCTACGAAATCTAATGGACAGGCATCATATAATACTAATTGGGTGCACATGTCCAACAAAGTGACAAAAACCATTTTGAAAGAAAATTAATTAACACAGAATCCAATGATGAAATGATGTTACAGGAAAGACCTTTGGCATGTCACTGTTTAATATGTATGGTCAGCTGGTATATCTGACTATGTTATTTTGGACATGTAAACAACTTTTTAGTTGTGTACTCATAACTCTACTATTTATTGGTAATTTCTGTCTCAGGAACTAGTCACATAACACTACTGTTGATGTGGTTTGATATATTACAGTATGCAAATTAAACACAGGTGCTGGACACACAATCCTGTTTGCCCCGTGTCATTATGCACTAGGTTGTTTCGCCCTTAAATAGTTATATGGTTAAACTTTTCAAGCCAGTTTAGTTGTGTATGGCTAAAATTGCAGCCTCCTTTGAATTTTCCTAAATTTTTCTTAGTCATTTTTGTCATTACACTCTTATGATTCGTACATGGTCGACCATAGTACTAACATATAAAAAAAATGTGTCGTCATTGCTACATTATTGCAGCTAGGAGGTCGACCATATCAGATCATCTGCACGTAAAATCCATCTGAAATAGATTCTGTCAACACTATATTGTTACGTAAGGGTTTTAAAGTTACATTTTGAATGATATCCAAGTCATAACTCGAAAATGTTTATTTACAATAGAGGGCGAAACATTATTGGGCAAACTGGATTTAGGGCGAAGCGACATGTAGTGCAAACAGGATTTAGGACGAAACAACCCAGATTTGACACACTGATATATACAATACTGTTAATGTTAACCCTTTCAACCCTAGGTAACTTAAGTAGACTTTACCATACATTGATCTGGATTAGTCCATTATGGTCTACATTGTTAAATGGGTTACCTCTGGTCAGTGAGTGTGTATGCAAATTGCCTGTTATCATGAATATGGTTAACAACCAAATCCAAGTCACACATAAAACATATAAATCTAGACACTCTAAAAAAATTGATAAATTTCATTTGGTATTGTTCTATCAAAATAAAACATCTGTGAAGGGAATGATTACAGATTGTTTACTGCTGTCCCCTATGCCTGGAGTCGCACAACGGTCCGCCTAAATACTAAGTCATAAAATTAATAAATAACTAAACCTCACTTATTAATTTTCTTATCCGATACGCCTTTTAGGTTCAGAGAACTTCTAGATACCGAATCGTACTCAGACATCGTCGGTCGCAAAAAATATAAACAGGAAGTAGTGAATGAGTGCGCCCCCTAGTGGAGTGGATGATTTACGATAGGGAGCATCCAGTAATTATTTTGATATACATTATTAATTTGTCGTTTCAAAACATTCTTTCCTCTTCAGGGGTTTATGCTTTATTAGTTTTCTATTTTTCTATTTTGTATTAAGTTTTAAGGAAGGTATTTTTGTGGTATTATATTATAATTGACAATATTGTTTATTATCTCCCCTTGCCTGGTTGCTGACGTGAGGCGTCCCTGACATCGGGGAACATTGTGCAGGGGGTTGGTGTTGTTCATAATTTGTGTAGTTCTACTGTTGTTTATTTGAACTTGAAATCGTTTCCAAGTACTTAAATTTTCAAATATGCCACGAAGGGCTATGAGATGTTGTGTGGATCTGAAAATTAGAGCGGTAAGTAAACATAATCTTTCATGAAAAATATCCTTCCATGACATTAGGTGATAGGCTACTGCAGTAGGGCATGTCGTGTCTTGTTTATATAAGGACCCGCTTAACGGTGCCACCGTTTCTAGTAGTTAAATACATATTTTGGTATGTTGTTCGTTCGAAGTATTTAAGTTGAAGAAAGAATCAAATTTAATTATATTGTTTCTAAAAATAGATCCTAAAAACATTTACAATTTGTAAAATGTTACTGTTTTACTAGTTTGTGGTCAGTAATGAAATAAAGTTTCATCTTTGAAGAATTGGTATGCAACAGGTTGATGCATATCAATATGCAAATAAAGGTTTAAAAGAAATATATAATACTAGCTATATATATTGTTACTTATTTAAATGTCTGAGGGATGGAAAAGAGTGAAAATGAAAGTCAATCTGTTCAACTGTTTAATAACTTGTAAAGTGTTTAGTGCACAGACATGTATTTTTTTCTTTACTCAGGTGACAGCTCCTGGGGTTTGGTTATCTAGCCGGGAAGATGTCTACCTCAGTATATCTATGTTTGGTGAATACAGGACCACCAACCTTGTACCTTCTATTTTCCCCTTATTTATAAAGGAAGATTTAGTTTTTGATAAAGTAAGTATCATCATCACATTTTAATTAATTAATTAACCCTGAAGTAATTTATCAAAATCTTGCATTATAAACTTGATTTTTTTTATAAATATATCATCTTGATGTATTTATTCTATTTTGAATGTTGGAAAAATATAATGTTATAGTTTTTTTTCTACATTATTAAAAATGATCAACAACTTTGCATTTTCTATTTCACTCATTCATTTGCAGACCTACTACACAGCATTAGACCCTTCACAAGTGGCTGATTTCTTGGAAGGTAAGACCTTATTTTTGATGTAATCTCATCTAAGCTATTCAGTTATTTCATAAATGTAGAGGTTCAGAGGACTAAAGATTTTTATTCAACACTTTCACAAATGAGATTACTCCAACAGGATAAAGAAAAATGGGGAGAACCACTTGATCCAATTGCATGATCATACATGTATGGAAAATGAAATTTAAGTTAGGAAATTTCAAAATGAATGGGATAAATGGAATACATGTAGTACCCTCTGGAGCTCTGACGTTTACTTGGATACAAAAATGTAATATATATATATGTATATATTATATTCAATTGTCGTCTTAAGCCAAACAAGAAAACAAATCACAGTGTTACACTTAGTTAGAGTGTTACACTTAGTTAGAGTGTTACACTTAGTTAGAGTGTTACACTTAGTTAGAGTGTTACACTTAGTTAGAGTGTTACACTTAGTTAGAGTGTTACACTTAGTTAGAGTGTTACACTTAGTTAGAGTGTTACACTTAGTTAGAGTGTTACACTTAGTTAGAGTGTTACACTTAGTTAGAGTGTTACACTTAGTTAGAGTGTTACACTTAGTTAGAGTGTTACACTTAGTTAGAGTGTTACACTTAGTTAGAGTGTTACACTTAGTTAGAGTGTTACACTTAGTTAGAGTGTTACACTTAGTTAGAGTGTTACACTTAGTTAGAGTGTTACACTTAGTTAGAGTGTTACACTTAGTTAGAGTGTTATACTTAGTTAGAGTGTTACACTTAGTTAGAGTGTTATACTTAGTTAGAGTGTTACACTTAGTTAGAGTGTAACAAGTATTACTGGTTGGTTGATTTATCTTAAGATGCCACTATTTTGCAAATAAAAACATAAATTTCTATATATTTTTTCCTTCTTTTATATGCTTCTGTCTTTTCCATTTCTATCCTTTCTCCTTTTCTCGTACTATCATATATTTGATTGTGATACAATGTTATGTATTGTTAAAACATCTCATTAGAAAATCACATCGTGGTGTTACTGTTAAGGAAACAAATGGTGTCCTTGGTTTTCTTTGTCAGTTTATAGACCACAGTACGGAAGACTTCAGCAAATTAATGTGAACCTCCGTCATATCTAAGTTATACATTTCGAAAAACTGGTCTGTTGAACCTTTTTGTTGTATCACACACACAATTACAATACTAAAAACAAAATAAATGTTATTTCAAACTTTAAGACCATTTTTCTTACAGATGAGCTGGTAATAGTAGAACTATTACAATTGCGCGATGACTGTGACGGTGCTATTCGTCTGGCTTCCTATTCTTCAAATGCTCGTGACTTCCTATTTCCATACCCATCGTTAGCTCCTGCCTATGCCTCCAACACAAGAGAACTCCTTCTGGCTCGCACTATGGACTTCCCTGTGAGTAGAAACTTCCCTATATTACTGGCAAAAACTCTTACAAAGGGTCGCATGATTTCCCTGGCCTTTTAAAATTTTATCTCATTGTAAATAGAATTTTATTCATGAACGTTTATTATTTAAAATGACATCAATTTTTTTTTTTAATGTTTCAGTTATAATTCAGTTGATGTGTCTTTGACATTCTATACACTTATGACCTATATATTTATTAGTTCTCTATCCTCAGTATGGATTGTGACTTGTAGTATTTGAAATACAGTATTAACTTCATTTAAGCTTAACCTTCATAACAGGTCATTAAACAGCCTTCAAATGTTATAACCGAACAATTAACATAGCTTAAATAAAGTGAGTACTATTTAGTATACTTATTTCTATTTTGTTTGTTACACAGGGCATTGCACCCAAGCTGGAGTTTTTCACTGTTACCAACATCAGTGAATCTCTTTCCCCTGAGTTAGATGCTCTGGAGGACGCTCTGAGAGATGAGAGGGTAAGATACTTCTATCTAGTTAAGTTCTATCCCCTAGATCTAGGTTTAGATGAGACATTACTTTGATCTATGTAAATTATTGATATATACCTGTACTTTCTGTAAATTGCATTGATAAATGTACAGTGTAAAGTGTATTAACTGTTCAACAGATCCATACCTCCTATACATTTTTTTAATGAAATAAATACTACCGGTATCTGCTGATTAGACGTACACTTTTTTATTTATTTATCTCAGATTTTTTATTTGCATTCATAATCATTTATTTTGCACAGAAATCTAGAAGGCGATCTCGCTCAACATCACGACCATCATCAAGAAGCTCCATGAGGTTTGTCATCCATACTTGAGTTTTCTGCTTGTCAGGTTTAACTTTGTATCTTTGTATGCTAACTTTGATATAGAAGGAGTTTCTTTATATTGATCAAAGATGTGGCTTAATCTGGGTTAAAACAGGATTTTTTAAAAGTTGTATTGCTCATTTATTGGTTGATAATGGTTATATGTATCAGTTCTAAATCAACAAATTATGGAAAAGATTCATTACCTGAGTGATAAAGAATCTCCTTGTGCACCAGTTTGTTTTGAATCATATTACATGTACTGAGAGTGTGGCCACAATAACAATCCATTCACGTTGTTTTTCTGTAATAGTTCCATGTATATAAATATTGCATTGTATATAATATTTTGAAAAGTATTGAATTAATAAACCTACATGAATTTATTGAATTGAAGCAGATTGCTTGTTTGTTCAGTGAAAAGATCATGATATTATGTTTAATGGCTAATTACAATGATATGATAAGCTATTGATTAAATTTTATGAAATTACTTGTATAATGTGATAAAATACTTTATTCCTTTTAAGAATTACAGTTATGTTACATAATGTTAAAAAGATCAACAGCTCAGTCAGTGTAATACATTCTTAATTTTCACAAATTATCTTTTCTATCACCATTTATCAATATTTTCGTATAGCTAAGCTATTTAGCTTTTGCTTTTCTTCATGATTTTTGCATATTTTGCTTTGTTTTTGTACATATTTTCCTTGTTTGATGAGCTTGCTGCAGCCCTACTAGTCTTGTCATGTGACGTCCAACAACCATAAAAAAGACGAGTGTAATGTTGTCACGTGATCCTGGTCATAACAAAACATGTCATATGTGATGTTCATCGACCAAGTCTTGTCACATGATGTTCCATTTGTGTCGAGTGCTAGCGTGAACACCTATTTGGCTTTCAATATATATATATGATAACAAAACTTACTAATTCTCCCATGTAAAACCGTGGGAAAGAACAAGAAATTTGGATTTCCTATCATNCAACCTTCCCTTTCCCTTATTTTTTGTTAATATCCACTCTTCTCCCTCACATAACATTGTATACATACCCTCCTTAATATCTGACTATATGCACCTCTTTCTTAACCATTGAGTGGTAAGTAGCAAACTCTCTCATCATTTTCTTGTAAGGATTTATATTCATTTTCATTGATTGGAGAATACAGACATTTTGTTTGAAAAAACAAATGCAATATCTGTCAAAGATCTTCAAACTGTAAATATTAGCTACTCCTGCATTTACGCTAACAACTTTTAGATTTGCCGTGGGTGGTGGGTTACAGTTGCTCGTGGTTGATGATTCTTATCAGCTAATATATACCTTTACAACCTCTACTTACCTGATAATAGAAATAGTAATTATTTTCTGCATGTAAATACACTTTCATTTTCTTTTCTGTATTTCTTCTGTGAGGTGATATACAGCTTTCCTTTCCTGTATACATCATTCAACTAACTGACTGGGCTGTTCTTTTTACCTCCCTGTAGGACATACGTGGATGTTGATGCTGAGGAGGACCAGAAAAACTACCACAAGCCAACAGTTGCCTCTGTTTTTCGTTCTAGGTCTCCGTCTCCAGTGTACAGGAAGAAGCTAGAGCAAGTAGGAACAAGCAAGCGCCCATCCAGTGCCAGCTGTGTCGGACGACCTCCATTTGTAGTCAGACATGTTAGTACCTCAACTGTTAAACATTCAGATTATAGTGTACAGTCTCACCAGACCTGTCAGTACATCTAGTCAGACATGTTAGTACCTCAACTGTTAAACATTGTTCTATACTCCTCCACACTCTCCAGACCTGTCAGTACATCAACTGTTAAACATTGTTCTATACTCCTTCACACTCACCAGACATGTTAGTACATCAACTGTTAAACATTGTTCTATACTCCTCCACACTCACCAGACCTGTCAGTACATCAACTGTTAAACATTGTTCTGTACTCCTCCACACTCACCAGACCTGTCAGTACATCAACTGTTAAACATTGTTCTATACTCCTCCACACTCACCAGACCTGTCAGTACATCAACTGTTAAACATTGTTCTGTACTCCTCCACACTCACCAGACCTGTCAGTACATCAACTGTTAAACATTGTTCTGTACTCCTCCACACTCACCAGACCTGTCAGTACATCAACTGTTAAACATTGTTCTGTACTCCTCCACACTCACCAGACCTGTCAGTACATCAACTGTTAAACATTGTTCTGTACTCCTCCACACTCACCAGACCTGTCAGTACATCAACTGTTAAACATTGTTCTGTACTCCTCCACACTCACCAGACCTGTCAGTACATCAACTGTTAAACATTGTTCTGTACTCCTCCACACTCACCAGACCTGTCAGTACATCAACTGTTAAACATTGTTCTGTACTCCTCCACACTCACCAGACCTGTCAGTACATCAACTGTTAAACATTGTTCTGTACTCCTCCACACTCACCAGACCTGTCAGTACATCAACTGTTAAACATTGTTCTGTACTCCTCCACACTCACCAGACCTGTCAGTACATCAACTGTTAAACATTGTTCTGTACTCCTCCACACTCACCAGACCTGTCAGTACATCAACTGTTAAACATTGTTCTGTACTCCTCCACACTCACCAGACCTGTCAGTACATCAACTGTTAAACATTGTTCTGTACTCCTCCACACTCACCAGACCTGTCAGTACATCAACTGTTAAACATTGTTCTGTACTCCTCCACACTCACCAGACCTGTCAGTACATCAACTGTTAAACATTGTTCTGTACTCCTCCACACTCACCAGACCTGTCAGTACATCAACTGTTAAACATTGTTCTGTACTCCTCCACACTCACCAGACCTGTCAGTACATCAACTGTTAAACATTGTTCTGTACTCCTCCACACTCACCAGACCTGTCAGTACATCAACTGTTAAACATTGTTCTGTACTCCTCCACACTCACCAGACCTGTCAGTACATCAACTGTTAAACATTGTTCTGTACTCCTCCACACTCACCAGACCTGTCAGTACATCAACTGTTAAACATTGTTCTGTACTCCTCCACACTCACCAGACCTGTCAGTACATCAACTGTTAAACATTGTTCTGTACTCCTCCACACTCACCAGACCTGTCAGTACATCAACTGTTAAACATTGTTCTGTACTCCTCCACACTCACCAGACCTGTCAGTACATCAACTGTTAAACATTGTTCTGTACTCCTCCACACTCACCAGACCTGTCAGTACATCAACTGTTAAACATTGTTCTGTACTCCTCCACACTCACCAGACCTGTCAGTACATCAACTGTTAAACATTGTTCTGTACTCCTCCACACTCACCAGACCTGTCAGTACATCAACTGTTAAACATTGTTCTGTACTCCTCCACACTCACCAGACCTGTCAGTACATCAACTGTTAAACATTGTTCTGTACTCCTCCACACTCACCAGACCTGTCAGTACATCAACTGTTAAACATTGTTCTGTACTCCTCCACACTCACCAGACCTGTCAGTACATCAACTGTTAAACATTGTTCTGTACTCCTCCACACTCACCAGACCTGTCAGTACATCAACTGTTAAACATTGTTCTGTACTCCTCCACACTCACCAGACCTGTCAGTACATCAACTGTTAAACATTGTTCTATACTCCTTCGGATCCACACTCACCAGACCTGTCAGTACATCAACTGTTAAACATTGTTCAATACTCCTCCACACTCACCAGACCTGTCAGTTCATCAAATAGCTATTTATCACTATGAATGTTTATCTACATTAAAACCTCGATATAATGCCCCTTTTAATTTGCGACCTCCTTTACTGCCATGATTTGTTCTCTTTCTCATAAGAATGCCTTCATACATTTTCCCTCAATTTGTCGCCAAACCCCCTTATAATGCCAACTTTTCTCATGAAAATGGTGGCAGTATAACAAGGTTTTACTGTATTTTAACTGCAAAATTTGAAAACTTTACTTTTTGTTGGACATAAATATGTAATTGAGTTGTAAGTGAGGTTTTGCTCTAAGCTAAGTATTGTTTTGTCAAGATACTTATAATTTGATATTTGCTGATAATCTCATTATAGTTATGGTTTCATTGCAGTTCTTTACTCATATTTACATAATTAAATATATACTTATGATAACCTATTAAACACATCCTTGCCAAATATCCTGATTTTTTTTTTTTTTTTTTGTGTTTTTAATTTCAGCAGCATTTCCTAGCATATATTTTTAACTGAAATTGAATTCATTGCATAAACAATTCAGACTGTGCTATTTTTTAAACTTTTACAATTTTAATTTGTTAGATATTTTCATACATTTTTCGTTGATGCCACAGTTTCTCTCGTATGAAATCTTTTAAAGTTGTCAAGTATGCTTCAGTTAAGATTAACTTCCTTATATATGAATATTTGACCCCTTACATTATACAGCTGGAGAAAAGCCTGATCGGTCGTATCCCAGGAACCGGAGGACCCAAAACCAAAAAGAGTAAGAAAAAGGCCAAGCGTTCCAGCAGCAGACCTCGTAGTGCCTTGTCAGATACAGGTGAGGTCATGACACTGCTAAATTCTTGTGTCTGTCATGAATATCAATTTGGAATTTAAAATATGTTATTCTAAATATCTTGATTTTGAATATCAAAACATGAGTTCCATTTTGATGAATGATGAATGAAAAGACACTGCTCATACTGTATACTGGGAAACTTTTGCCCAATCCAATCTTCAACCTTCACCACTAGAATCCATATTTGCCCAGTTTTATTTTTGCCCTACACATATTATTATTACTGTATATGAGGTATCACGTGTACTAATATTCGCTGTCATCATAAATTCACCTTCATTGCAGAGGAAAAACACAAAAGTCAGATAGCAGTGAAAAGTATTCTCCTCCGATTTTAAAGACTGCTATGTAAATTTTGTTCCAGAATATTACAGTGATTACGCCTCCTACCCTGATGTCAACAAATACCGCCTAAGAAAGGTGATGCGGGATGCTGGAGATGATCCAATTCCTGTCTATCAGTCACGATTTGTTCCAAGCGACGATGAAGGTAGGTGTCCAGTATCTCTGCAGATTATAATATAAACAAGCAACTATCCCTGTACAAATCTGCTGTTAAAACTTCAAAACTTTCTGTAATAAAATGTGACAGAAATGCATGCAGACTATCAACAAAATTTTGCTGATATATGTTTATAACAATTAGAATGCATGTATAACAATATGTTTACAGTATTGTTATATTGAACAGACATTAATTAGTTAGTATATCAGTATGTCTACAGTACTGTTATATTGAAGAAAGATTAAATATTAGTTTGTTTACAGTATAGTTTATAATGAAGTGAGATAATTTAGAATCAGTATGCTTGCAGTTTTGTTTATACACACATGTACTGAAATAGGATTGGTTAGAATATCAGTATGTTTACAGTATAGTTTCTCCTGAAGTCAGAAGTTTTAATTTAAACATTGATTATCCAAGATATTACTGAAGTAGAAAATTAAAAAAAAAAAAACCCAGAAAATCTAAGGTACTGGTCAGTACAAGGTGCACAAACAACATAACATGTAAGAAAAGTTGTGTGATATTTGGAGATCTATTGATGAATTCCTTGTATGGCTTAATGATAGATGCTGAGGTCGCTGCCCTGACCCGCTCAGTAGATGACCTTTACATCCCTCCAAGGTCCCGCTCCCCCAGCCCCCTACTGTATCGGTCCACCCTGCGACAGAGGTATGGTGGCCTCACCCCTGCTGAGAGGATTGAACTGAGGGTACAGGAAAGTCTAAGGCGGAGTCGGGAGATCCTGAGGAGTGTGTCTCCTGTACGTTAATTACATACACCATGTAAAACTGACATTTCTTACTATAGCTGATAAGATCATTTTGCTCACTTATATTTATCAAAGTAAATTCCTGTACAAAATGCAGAGAATATTCTCTCAAAAATAGAATGTGTTCAAATGTAGAAATTTAAAGGAAAAAATATGTTTGTCATTATTTGTTTGAGTGAATTGTGGGATGTGCACCATGGCACACAATCATGTTGGTAGTCATTTATCTACATTTCTTTTTCTGTCCCAACAGGCTCCCAGAAGGTACTCCCCATATATATCACTTTCCAGGAACTCGTTGGATGACTTACAAATTGATACCAGCATTGTGAAGAGTCGGAGGTATTATTAGACGTCCAGCTGTGGGATGCTCCTAGTTTACATGTACATATCACTCTTTGTATTGTTCTGTGTCTGTCTGTCTCGGGGAGAAAGCCTTTGTCTGCTGTCTTATTTGTGTCTAACAAAATTAAAGAGTGTCTCCTAATATGTCTTGTGTGAAAAAAAATGAACATATGCAGATAGGACTTTCTTATCACAATTTATACTTTGAAATTTGAAATGAGCAGAATTTTATTAATTACACGCAAGTCAAGACTTAAATACTCACATTTTTTTTCAATTTGACTCTTTGAATGTTTGAAAACTTGTCAATGGTAAAAACTTATCAATGGGAAATGACCCACTATATGATTAACACAGATAACGTTGAGCTTTATAAACAATTTGATGTAACTGATTACATGTATTGGCAATGGGGAGGCTTAGTTATAACAAAAAACATGAGTTTGGATTAAAATATACAGTGACAGCTTGTAATTTTGTGTTTCAGTGGACAACTGCTTTTCTCTCTTGGTTAAATTCTTCTCTGTACTTTTTTGTTTAATTTACATTATTTTTTTTTACCTCTCTGTATTTTGAATTTTAGCTATACGCATGAATTTAGACTTTAAAATTTTAGTGGCTGCTTACGTTGAGATGTTATTTGCTATATTTGTTGGGGAGATGTTAATTTTGTTTTATAAAATATGCATGGTACATTGCATAGTGTTGGCATGTTAGACTTTTGCAAAAATATATACATCACTGCATAATAAAGGTACAAGTGTAATTACAAGATTAGATCTTGTATATATACAATTGAGTAAGACTCCAAATAATTCATACCTAGGGCAGGGTCAAAATACTGTCTAGGTCAAAATTACTAAATTGAAAAGAAAAGCATATATCGAGGAATCCTATGAAAGTTCATCTGTTGGTAAATAAACATATACAGGGTTGTTTTTTTATTACACTTTTGGATAATGTGACCAAATGTTAAAACATAATCATATATTCAGATTCCTCTTAACCAGGACTATTCCCCCACCTTTCACAAAGGAAATAGGCCAGGTCTCGGGGGGGGGGGGGGGGGGGGGGGGGGGGGGGGGGGGGGGGGGGGGGTGCTAGAAACTTGCTATATGCAGATAGCCTACACATTAACTTTAAATGATCATAATTCAAATCTGTTAAAAACAAACCCAGTAAATGGGTCTAAGCATTACAGTGGACCCTGATAATGACTTTATATATAGTACTTTGATGTTGTGTTATATGTTGCAGCCCGCGAGCCGCCGTACACCTGGACAACGGGAAATATTGGACAGACAGAGCAGCTCAATTTACAGCCAAGTCTCACCGACAAGTTTTCAACGATACCCTGAGCACATCATACCAGAAAATGTATAAGAACGCATATTAATTTGGGAAGAGAATTGTATTTAGTGTCAGTGGTCAGCATATACTGCCATTAGGGACCAGTGTCAACCAATCTCTGTGATATACTTACTGTACCTCAACAATTTTAGTGAGCTCTTTATTTATTGTAGAATTTTCTTAAAAATTAACCACTAAAATTACACACATGCACTTTATCATTTCAAAAATTAATGGAATATTTCAGAAAGCTTATCAAAACAAGTCTTCTGTAATTTCAGTAGATTAAACGATTTTGCAAAACTAAGTAACTCACCAATTTTGTCTGGCTACGGTAATATTTGTTTTTAATTGTATTTTTAGGTCTTCATGTTAGATAATTATGGTATTTAATCAAATAGTTATTTATTTTATGTATCATTTTATGAAATTTGTTGAAGGCAGTTTAAGATTTTAGATATCATGTCTACAAAGGAGTTTCAGTCTTTGCAAAAACTGCAAATTTTCCACAGCTGAGCTAGGGAGGATAAAAAAAGGCCTAGAAATGCATTACCTCAACCGAAAGTGCTGACATTTTTCATCATGACAATGTTTCTAATGTCAATAATCCTTATTAAAGTAGTTTTTTATGAATATGTATGTATGTATACCAAGGATCACGTTTATGTAGATTATCAAACACATTTTGTATATAAATTAAAGAAACACCAGTACCTTGTCTGAAAAATGATTATATTTTATGAAACTGCTAAAATCAAAAATATTTACTTTCAAAGAGAATAATCATAAAATATTATTCTCTGCATATACTTGATGTACTATTTTTTTCTCTGTATCAGCTCTTTAAACTTTTTTATTCTTAATGAATTTTTTCGTAGTTTTATGTTGTTTCCTTGTTTCTGTATTGTAAAATATTGGTATTAAAAGAAAGAAAATTAAAAAATAAAGTTTTTAAATCAGAATATGTTATTATTCTGTATACCCGAGGTACCAAATATCCACTTAAAGAAATCTGCATGAAGTTCGCTGTCTTCAAAGTCTTTGCCCTTTTTCCCTTCTGGTAATTTATAAGCCTTTTACAATAGTATATATATATATAGGAGAAAAAGTTGTGAATGTTCAGTTAGATGCAATGTTGTAAAATAAATTGTTTTCAGCAGGGAAAGTGTTTACTTTGTTAAATCCATCTGATTTACAAATATCTATTCATAAAAATATACAGAAAGTAAACGAGAATAATACATTGAAAATATTAACTTGAGCTGTCTTACGTGGAATATATCCATATATTTATTATAGAATGAGGCAAAGCCTCAGTGATACCAATACTCCGCCCATTCCGACCCGACCTGTGATTCAGTATTATGTTGTAGTCAGTGTTAGAGACTAACTTAGCAGGGTTTCCTTGGTAACAGATTTTTTCACAGTTAGTTATTTATTTGCCTGCCAAGGATAGATGCATTCATTGCAGCATACATCAGCACCAAGTTAAGCTAGATATTTTGTTCTGTTAAGTTTCACATATATTTTCACGGTAGAATCTCATTAGCCCTACAATTGTATTCTGCCCAAAAGACTCGCATTCCATTCAGTTGTTGTGAGGAAATGGTTAGGTGTTGAAGCAACGAATCCTGTTTCGTTACTTGAGGAAAATTATTACAGATTTTTACCTGAAGCCTGATGATTAAATGACCAGGATGTACCGTGTACATGTTGGTTGGGGTCAGTTTACTGAAGTAAATGTGTTGTTTGGGGAACTTTACCCGACATAACTGGATGCTGTTTTTATGTAACGTAAATGACGTTCAACATTAGTTAGGTTATATACATGGTTATTTTTCTAAAGGGAAATTGTGTTAAAAGTTTTCTCCATTTAGTACTGGGCTGTTCCAGAAGTAACTTTATGGGAGGGATGGGAGAGATGAGAGGCATTTTTTCTGAGGCTGAGCCAGTCATTGGATACTAGAACTAATTCATTATAAGGAATGGAAGGCAGACTGGCGTTTTACCCCTCCATTCTTAATAATATTGCTACAGGTGCCTCCCACCTCCCCTTATGATTAATTATGGAATAGCCCTTAACTAACTGTATGTTTATCACTCAAATTAATTTTCAAATCAATTCATCAGCTGTTACAATCAAGCAGTTGTCATGAAAACTCAAACTGGATTAATTTCTACTTTATGAGTTAGATTTTCACATCTGAAATTAGACTTGTACAGTCTGAACCGAATTGGTTTTAGCTGAATTTCAAATCCAGTCTTGCAGATTCCAATATTCCGTCTGTCAGATTAAACAGCTGTGTGCGAGGAATCCATACATACATTGCACGTTCTACACACCCCAGTGATTTTATGTCTAGTTTTATCTGTATTTGAATATGAAATTATATACATGTAATACCAAATAGAAAATAAAATATTTATACAAACATATTACCAGTTTGCTTGCTTTCTTTTAAGTAACCATGGTTATAATTTAAAGGGTTTTAATTGATGTCGTATAACTCGCTAGAACCACTACTAACTCAATCCTGAAACTACTTAACAGAAATATGAGGACTTCTTAAATGGTAATGTTTTGAACAATAATCAGAAAAATTGAGGCAAACTTTAATGTCAACAACTACATATGTATATAAAATCTGTCTGTTATTGGGATGATTACGACAGGAAAAATCCTACTGAACTTTGGACTTTAAATTGTCAGGAACAGGTATTATTTTAAGAGTTTATTTCAGAAAATTTAGATACAGAAATGAATGAAAGGATATAAATTGGTAATGAGAGCATTGTGATGACACAAAATCACGTTTGAAGACCACGTAACTGTCAGTGACGCTGCCGTTATGGATATAAATACACGGATATTACCAAGTATTTCTGTCATATGCACCAACTGAAGACGCGACGATCTGAACATAACCTTGGTGGTTCGTGTCGGGGTAGAGAAGGGCAAAAAACATAACAAAAACAGAATGGCTTGTTAATGAATATATTGAATAAAATGGATATGTATTTTAGTCAACGAAATATTAAAATAATTCTTAGGTACACAGAAAAAAATCATTACAATACAAAAACCGTCCACCTGGAATACGACAGATAAATAATCACAGAAACGAGCTTTGGACTATACTAGTTCTTCCTACATATTTACCTACATCAAGGATAACACAGTATATATCACAAGTACAGCAGAAAAAATAGGCACCCTTTGATCTATCTGCAAGTTCGATTTCTGTATTAAAAAGAGGCATTTCGTCAAAATAAGCATGTTACTTGTAATTTTTTAAACATTTTTGAGATTCACTGTAATTGGAAATCTGAAGGACAGTGTTAACACTGCTTCAATGTCTTCAACCAAACAGATTAATACTTAGGTATACAATTTATATCAAACAGGTAACAAGTTATACATGTATATGTAGACTAAAAAAATCATCAACAAGGCTAATATAGTTGATCATCACTACTGTTTTCTAGCCTTATAAGCTTGTGGCCTTATATTTCTTAGTCTGTATATCTAATACTTCACAACTACATTTATGTATCATTAATATGCAGACTGAAAAATCAACAAGGCAAATATAGATCATTGCTAAAACGTTAGCAGTGATAAACTATTTTTCCTTGTTGGTTTGTTTTGTCTTCATAACTAAACGATACACAAAGTCATTACGAGATTGAACTATATATAAAATCATAGGGTATACATATATAATCATACGGAAATTATATCATTGTAAAACATCCCAGACAGAGATTCAGTATTGTAATACTATATATTATAAGTAAAAATCATAAAATAGGAAAAGAAAAGAGGCAAGAAATGTAAAATGGTAGCCTGTTCAACTGATGTTACAAGAGTTCATACTCAAAGCAGAGACTGAAGGGGTTTGGTTCAGTCAGTTATCCAGCTTAATTCAACCTTTCTGGTTTACAGAAGTACACTGAACCAGATATACAACTATTTAGTGCAATGAACAATTCAAAAATGATTTAAAAACATCTACATAAGACTGATTTGTTGGCACATCTAAATTTGAAAAATAAAACAAAAAGACATGCTACTAAAATCATTGGCATATTACAAAATTTTGATAAATTCCAGAGATTCTGTTCAATAAATAGGTATATTAATTAAAGGCTAATTTCATCCTCAGAAAATCAAAGTGTATAATTAACTAGTGAATTCTTACAAATATATATGATAGATAAACATGTACATGTTCATCTTACATCAGGTTCCAATAAATATGTTAATTATATAAATATGTTAAATATTTTAAATCCTATTATGGATTGGAAAAACCTGGAAAACATTCCAGATGTCAATTCTGTACATTATAATAAGGCACTGAGTTAGGTTTTCCATTTTAAAGATAATAAATTATAGAAAATATCACTAAACTAGAAAATCTATATTGGGAAAAAATATCAGGACACAATCTAACTAATATGTGTATGCTGGTTTAGTTGTGAAATTAATACTTTTAAAACATGTTTGTGACTTCTACTACTAACTTTGCTTACTGCTCAACATGCAGCATCAGATTTAACTAATCTCCTGACAATGATCACCCTCAATTTGACTAGTTTTTTATTTTTTAAAACAATAGTGTTTTTGTTCCCGAAACCTTTCATGGTTACTGTAAACATTTACCAGATGTTTATTTTACCAATACAGAACTACTTGAGGTAGATCATCAATTATATTGCAGTTAATCGAACTGAAAAAGAACAAATATTTCATCCAATATTTTGGAGACAAAACAAACTCCAAACTGACCTTAATTCCTTATACACTGTATTAGACAAGTTGATAAAAATGTTATTTCTCATAACAAATATTTTCACAAAAACAATTTATGCTCCTGGAAAAAGTATTGTCATTCTCTAAAATTTCCGAATCTATGCTAATTTCTAATGACTCAGTTTCTGATTTTCTTACTCACCGACTAAATGAACATCACAATTCACTGCATTGAATTCTAGTCCAAGGGAATAACTACAGGTCGCTACATAAATATTGACTTACAATAAACATGTTCATACCATATTTATCCAAAATGCCCAGGGGACCAACATACCGGGTAATCTCTGACTAAACGTCCAGTGTCGGCTTATTACAGGATAATGAAATTACATTTGTTGGCACTTCTACTAAACTGTGATAGATATGGATGATGTTGGTACATGAATGGGCTTATTGCCGAATAAAAACGACAACAGGCACTTACGTAATTTGACCTCTGTGCCTTAATTTTGTTGACAAGTGGACTTCGTAAAAAGATTCCAATACAACAAATTATGAACAAACGAGAACTGGGATCACTGTCTTTTTAGACAAGTCTTATAAGCTTCTGTTACAAAAATGTACAAAATTTACTTCCATGTACAGCCTAAACTCATCCTAGTCTCTAGGTAACCTAGTGATGAAACACAGAGACAAACTATCAAAGGTTTATTTCCCAGCATGCATTTGTTCAGGTGGCCAGATTGTAACACTGTAAAGGTCTGGGTCAAAGGTCTCGTCAACAGACATCTATGTACACAAAAAGGATGCAACATTGATTGATGACGACACATTCCAGTACTTATGTGGCAACTTCGTAATCTTAAGACAGCTAAATACACCATGGAAATATATTAATATATCTTATATACAGTAAATAACATATGCATAATAAATTGAAAAGAAAGAAAATATGTATCTCTGTGTGAAAAATATACATAATTAAATATATTACACAATTTATTTATTAGTTACAATACAAATTCCAAAAAATAACAGGACCCGAACCCTTCGTGGCCCGGATTGACCTTTTCATTAGTCAGATGATTCTTATACGGTATTTGGTAATCAGCTGGAAGACATCTTGTTTATAAATCACTGATCACTTTAGCAGATTAATATGACAAATCGTGCAAAGACAAGACAGATGTTAGGATATGTGATGTAACACAACATAAATACATCACAATCATTGGACGGAGTTGCATGTTTATATGAGCATCATAAAAAAACAAATATTAGAACGTGTTGCAGGTCACATGACCTTGACACATCACAATCATTGGACGATGTACCATGGTCACATGACCTTAATAAATAACAATCATTGGATGATGTACCATGGTCACATGACTTTGACACATCACACATTTTAGATTTTAGATGGTGTGACATTGTCACAAATGCTAATCCTATAATTGGGCAGGACAAGGTCAGAGGAGAATTCTCAAAAACCACAAAACAATAATATTTTAATCTATTCATCCACTGACCATTAAGGATAGATTTCAACACTGTATACTACCTAATCCTATGTAATTCTATATTCTGCCATTTTCTGGTCATAATCTCAATTTTTCCTTTTCAAATTTCTCCATATAAAGAGTGACCTAGTTATACATGTAAAAATAATACTGAACTACAACCACTATACATCTTACTAACTACATCTATATAAATATACACAATCCAATCAACAACAAAACAAACATCATTTATGGCTAATGGTTACAACAAAAATGCATTTGAAAACATTTCAGCACTTCAAGACAACAATAAATAAACACTGTTTCTAATGAATCTTACATAATCAGATGATGTCAAACAAGACAGTGGCTGATCTAACAAAAACATACTAGCTTGCGACAGAGAATAATCTGGTGAGGAATTCATTTCAGTTAAAATACCTAGGTAAATCCAGAACATGTTCATCAAAATTCTTATCAACTTAAAAAAAAAGCTGTATGATCAACAAAGCTGATTTTTTCATATTTAACTACCTAGATACAAGGAATTGGTGCTGTTTTTTCAAGAGAAGACAACTATTACAATTTTCCAAAACAAAACTAGTACAATATATGTATAAACAGGGAAGGAAAACATTAAAGAACGCCATTTACACCGATATTATTACATGTAACTTATAATTTGAATGTCAAGAATCATGACAGAAAATGAAGTATCAACATTATCTGTTGTTACAGTATGTGTATGTATGGAAACTGGTAATAAATATCAATTACATTTTTATTAAATATTTGAACAAAGATCCAAACCCAGTAATAGTTTGCTATAATAAATCCTTACAGCCTTGTTACTAAGGGTTGTCGACATTAGCACTAATAGATATTAACATTTATTACAGAATAAAAAAATCTTATTCAATGCAATAAGTTAATATGAGAGTCATAATGGCAGGGTCATCATGCGAGTCAATTGTAATGTGTGTTTTATACAAGATTATAGTTGTGTCCGACTGTTAGATGTCACTGAGTAAATGTGATCATCCTGAGGAATTTGAAGGTGCAAGACAGTGAGAGGGTTGTTTTATGAGAGGGTTGTTGCATGAGAGGGTTGTTTTATGAGAGGGTTGTTGCATGAGAGGGTTGTTGCATGACAGGGTTGTTGTGTGAGAGGGTTCATGCAAGAGAGAGTTGTTGTGTGAGACGAATGTTGCATGAGAGGGTTGTTGTGAGAGAGAGGGTTGTTGTCCGAGAGGGTTATTTTGTAAAAGTTATTGTTTAAGAGGGTCTTCATGTGAGTGGACAGTTGCAGAAGAGGGTCGTTGTATTCGAGGTCCGTCATTTGCAAGTCATTGCATGAGAGCTGTTCTGTGTGTTCGATGTTTTAGAGGGTCGTTGTTTGAGAAGGTCATTGAAATACAGTAACAATGATTAACATTCTGTGAGACAGACAGATATTGCATGAGACATTTATGATAAATATTTTGGCAGCGTTTTAGATATTGATAAAGGCCCATTACCAATACATTGTAAACCTCACAGTTTTGTACCCTGATTAATATAACAGCACACAGTATTGTTACAGTAAATCCCTCCATCACCAACATTTAACTAACCTCTGTATCAATATCTGGCTTAAAGCTCTCCGACCAATACACACAAACACTATATACAACATTACCAAACTCTCTATGGTATATTGTTCATACATGTATTTCATTTATGTTCATGTATTCCAAGTCTAGTGTGTCAATTGGTTCTGTAAAACAGATTTACACATTTCATTATCAGCACACTTTGTCCATGTATATACTCTGTTTAGTCATTTTCCTCTTTCTTTGGAGTATCTTCTGGTTTTGTTTCATCTGTTTTTCCATCATTACCTTCATTATTTTCCACCTGATTCTCATCGTCCTTTTTATCCTCATCCTCTGTTTTTCCATCATCTTCCTCCTGTCTTTCTTTATTATTTGTCTCTTCTTTTGTTTCTGTTTCATCCTGATCATTTTCTCCTTTCTCTCCATCCGTTTGTTGATCCTCGTGTCCTCCTTCTGTGTCTTCTTCACCTTCTGCCTCTCCCTGATCTCCTTCTGTCAGTTTTTGATCCCCTTCTGTATCTCCCTCTGTCTCTCCTTCACCTCCTTCTTTCTCTTCCTGCTTTCCTTCTTCGGTCTCTTGTTGCTGGCTCTGTTCCTGTGTGCTCCTCCCTCCTTGATTTCCGTTGACATTAAGGTCAGAGCTGACAATTTCCACTTTTTCCATACGATCCATGTACAGCTCCAATTCCACCGGTTCTACGTTGTTCTCGTCCTTCAGCCAACTGTAAAACACCCATTTATTATCAGTTTCCTGCTATACACCCATTCTGTACAAATTACCCCCAAACCTTATAAATAAGCTGAAAATCATATTTCAAATATTTATCTTAAAGCATCAATATCTTATTTTTGATTATTTTTTTACCTTAGCTTATCATCAATGTATTTTTTGACACATTAAAAAGAGTAGGTCTCTCCAAAGACTTTTCTATCATAATGGAATGTAAAAATAGAACCAAAATTTTGTATAGCTCTGTATGTTGAATATATGCTATAAGGCCTCATTTTACCCTGTCACAGTGTCAAATTGTTTCAATGACTTGTTCAATATTTACCACTCAAACCAAAGTTACAAAGAAGATCTTTAGATATTTTTCTCTGTACAGATAAAAAGGCAACACAAATCACAGCTGTTTCTTATGCCAATGACTTCCTAAAGTCTGTGTTTGATAGAATATATACACTACAATGTTGAGCCTAATAATTAATAAATAACGAAGATTGATTTATCTTCTATATGTATTCTATAGGACTCAGAACTTACCTGCCACATGGAAACAAGTAACGTTTTTCTGCATCGTCAGACTCCATAACTGTGACCCTCTCCACCAACCAGGCAGGATCAGATCCTGAGGAATCATGACCAATGACGATGGTCTCTAGGCGACCAAGTTCTACAGCCTCCACTACAAAGGTGTCCACCTACAAGTAATAATGAGGACTAGCATACAATCTTCATAGATCATGAACAATTTGGAGTGGCCAGGAAGAGCTCGAATCTCGATAGTGACCATTTCAACTTTCATTTTGTGACTTTGATCAGATCATGACCTCAAGAGGTTGCATCTTTATCAGACCATTCTGAATAGGTTGCATCTTTATAAGACCATGACCTCAAAAGGGTGCATCTTCATCAGACCATGACCTTAAAAGGGTGCGTTTTTATCAGACAATGACCTCAAAGGGGTGCGTTTTTATCAGACCATGATCTGAAGAGGTTGCATTTTTATCAGACCATGATCTGAAGAGGTTGCATTTTTATCAGACCATGACCTCAAAAGGGTGCGTCTCTATCAGACCTTGACCTCAAGAGGTTGCATCTTTATCAGACCACAACCAAAAGGGGTTTCATCTTTAAGAGACCATGATTCACAAGGTTGCATCATTATCAAAATAGTTATTTTATAAAAAATACTTAATTACAGGATGATTTGATATTAAAGTGTGAAGTTATGAAATACTATGAATGCTAAACAGACAACACCTCATTTTTTCAAAGACCTCTGTCTTGGTGACCTCCCTGACCTATGACCTCCATGGACTATCATTTTGTAGGTTAAGTAGGTTAGGTTATCACTATAACCTACTTTGCCTTTCACCTTACCTTTCCTGTCTCGAAGGTGTTCCCACCTTCCCTGTTGTTTTTGAGGTAACGTTTGCCGGAGTCACCCAGTGTGCCGAACAGGTTGATGTAAACATTAGCATCTGACCCTGACCCAGCCTCATTCCCGGTCGTCGTCTGTACAACGTACTTGTTCACTGCAGAGAACACAAAGTCAGTCAGAAGTGTACAATAATACAGCACTTATTTACCCGATGTTGTGATATACCGCTGTATATCTTAAAAGAATCTTTATTAATACCCACTGTATTTCCTTATTTTCAATAAATATATACCGGTATTTCAATCTGTAAAATGGATCTTCATATACTGTACAGAAATTTATGTAAAATATTTAACATATGGATTCATCCAAAAATCTGTCTAGAAGTAGGTCAAAGTGTAACATAACTTTCCCCAATTTATCTCCAAAAAACAACTAATGTAATGTTAGGAGTTCAGAATTCACCAGTTATGGACACGAGTCAAATTTGTGATGTTAGGGTCACGGGTAAAGAAAGTAGATTAAATATTGGAAGTGCGAAATCAAAAAAGCATCATACAAAAAAATCTATTTGGTGCCATTTCCAGTAGTTTCATATTACAGGTACCTGAAGACAGGAAGTGAGTAGCAAATATAAAATTATGGATCTCCAGCATACATTTTTTAGAAAGAGTGATTACTATTACAGTGTAGCTAAAAATAGTAAACAAAATGATCTAATTTCCGTTCTGTACAAAGATGCGGTCACTGTCCTTTTCTGTCATTAGATTACAATATTTTGTATTATGTTTCTGTATGTATTATCAGAAGAAAATATCATTGTTGATGAAAAAACAATTGTTAACTGTTACATGTATTGTATATGTGTTACAATGATATACACGTACCAATATTAATTCAATGGTAATTTTAAATTTTTTACACTGTGCATTTCAATTTTGTTTCGAAAGGGACTCAAGACTTATGCTCAGGACACAATATTTTATAAAAGGGCAATACCTCTGTGCTGAATTTGGTACCCTGCACATTGCTTGAGTATGACTGATGTACAAACCAAGTGAAAGTTTCATGATCCTATCTTAATTGCGGGAAAAGTTATGCTCCCGACACAATGTTTTAACATAGGGCAACAACTCTGTAAATATGGGGTAGTGGACCCTTAATTTGGTACAGTGCACATCACCTTAGTATGACTGATGTACACACCAAGTTTCATGATCCAACCTTAATTGATGCAGGCAAAGCTATGCTCCAGGCACGACATTTTAGTAAAGGGCAACAAAGGGCAATACGTCTGTAAATAAGGGGTTGTGAGCCCTAAATTGTGCACAGTGCACATCACCTTAGTATGACTAAAGTACATACAAGTGAAAGTTTCATGATCCTATCTTAAATGCAGGCAAATTTATGCCCCGGACACAACATTTAAGCAAAGGGCAACAACTATGTAAATAAGGGGCTGTGGGCCCCTAATTTGGGCCAGTGCACATCGTCTTTGTATGAGTGATGTACACACCAAGTTTCATGATCCTAGCTGAAATGTGGGTAAAGTTATGCTCCGGACACGAAAAGGACGGACGGAAGGACGGACGAAGTGGCAACTAATGATCCACCAAAAATTTTCTCGTAGTACTATAATGAGACTCCTAACTCATTCAGAAAGATGTTATAAACCGTTTTTTCAACTTTAAGTTATTTATTATTCCTTGAGCCATATGTCTCACTGGTTCAAGTACGTATAAACAAATACACAACAGTACAAATTTACAAATTACATTTCCACAACATCTATTTCACTTGACACAACACAAGTGTAGACATTACATCTACACATTCTCTAAACGGAAAAGTGTTTTTCCTTTTTCCCATGAAAATAAACATGTATTTTAATAAAGAATTCGCCAAATTTCCTATGTCTTTCTTACTTTTTGTTGAGTGCAGCTCTGCTAGCTTAAATATAATAATTGTATTTCTAAAATAAGATGGTTTTACAGAAGATTTATGCAATGTTTTATAATAGGTGCACTTTAAAACAAAATACTATGAATCTCCAATATCCTATAGGTTACGAAGTGTATTTCTACGATCAATATTATAATATCTACAGTTTTTCTCTATTTAGCATCAGTTGTAATAATCTGATTCTAGCTATGCATTGTAAGTATAAATTATCAACTGCATTGTAACAAGGTGGTTGACTTTGCTGGTGGACTATCAGTCCCTGAAGTTGGCCGTTATATTGTAGTTACTGGTGGACTATCAGTCCCTGAAGTTGGCCGTTACATTGTAGCTACTGGTGGACTATCAGTCCCTGAAGTCGGCCGTTACCTTGTAGCTACTGGTTGACTATCAGTCCCTGAAGTTGGCCTTTACCTTGTAGCTACTGGTGGACTATCTGTCCCTGAAGTTGGCCGTTACCTTGTAGGGACTATCAGTCCCTGAAGTTGGTCGTTACCTTGTAGCTACTGGTGGACTATCAGTCCCTGAAGTTGGCCTTTACCTTGTAGTTACTGGTGGACTATCTGTCCCTGAAGTTGGCCGTTACCTTGTATAGTTACTGGTGGACTATCAGTCCCTGAAGTTGGCCGTTACATTGTAGCTACTGGGGGACTATCAGTCCCTGAAGTTGGCCGTTACCTTGTAGGGACTATCAGTCCCTGAAGTTTGCCTTTACCTTGTAGCTACTGGTGGACTATCAGTCCCTGAAGTTGGCCGTTACCTTGTAGGGACTATCAGTCCCTGAAGTTGGCCTTTACCTTGTAGCTACTGGTGGACTATCAGTCCCTTAAGTTGGCCGTTACCTTGTAGCTACTGGTGGACTATCAGTCCCTGAAGTTGGCCGTTACCTTGTATAGTTACTGGTAGACAATCAGTCCCTGAAGTTGGCCGTTACCTTGTAGCTACTGGTGGACTATCAGTCCCTGAAGTTGGCCGTTTCCTTGTATAGTTACTGGTAGACAATCAGTCCCTGAAGTTGGCCGTTGCCTTGTAGCTACTGGTGGACTATCAGTCCCTGAAGTTGGCCGTTACCTTGTAGATACTGGTGGATTATCAGTCCCTGAAATTGGCCTTTACATTGTAGTTACTGGTGGACTATCAGTCCCTGAAGTTGGCCGTTACCTTGTAGATACTGGTGGACTATCAGTCCCTGAAGTTGGCCGTTACATTGTAGCTACTGGTGGACTGTCAGTCCCTGAAGTTGGCCGTTACCTTGTAGATACTGGTGGATTATCAGTACCTGAAATTGGCCTTTACATTGTAGTTACTGGGGGACTATCAGTCCCTGAAGTTGGCCGTTACCTTGTAGATACTGGTGGACTATCAGTCCCTGAAGTTGGCCGTTATCTTGTATAGTTACTGGTGGACTATCGGTCCCTGAAGTTGGCCGTTACCTTGTTGTTACTGGTGGACTATCAGTCCCTGAAGTTGGCTGTTACCTTGTAGCTACTGGTGGACTATCAGTCCCTTAAGTTGGCCGTTACCTTGTAGCTACTGGTGGACTATCAGTCCCTGAAGTTGGCCGTTATCTTGTATAGTTACTGGAGGACTATCGGTCCCTGAAGTTGGCCGTTACCTTGTTGTTACTGGTGGACTATCAGTCCCTGAAGTTGGCCGTTATCTTGTATAGTTACTGGTGGACTATCAGTCCCTGAAGTTGGCCGTTACCTTGTAGTTACTGGTGGACTATCGGTCCCTGAAGTTGGCCGTTACCTTGTTGTTACTTGTGGACTATCAGTCCCTGAAGTTGGCTGTTACCTTGTAGTTACTGGTGGACTGTCAGTCCCTGAAGTTGGCCATTACCTTGTAGCTACTGGTGGACTGTCAGTCCCTGAAGTTGGCCGTTACCTTGTAGTTACTGGTGGACTATCAGTCCCTGAAGTTGGCCGTTACCTTGTAGTTACTGGTGGACTATCAGTCCCTGATACCTTGTTGCTAAAATTTAGTCTGGCAGGGTTTACAAAAAATACTTTTTTAAGTAGAAATGATCTGTTGTGGCCTAAAGGTGTAAATTTTCTATGTTATAAAGGAGTTTATATGCACCTTTTCCTCTTTGCTACATTCTACTTATGTTTCGAAAGACTTAAGACATGGATATGCCCCAATATAAATACGTACACATTTGTACCACACAAATCCTGCTCTAGTTTTTTTTTTTTTTTTTTTTTGGTTTACAGTACAAATACAAGTCAGAAGCTTATTAAGATGTCTGAGTCAAGTGAAGGTTGTTTCACCACCATGCACATATATATATATTACTATTACAAAGCCATTATTAAATATTTAAGGAAGCCACAACTAAACACAAGCAATCTTACCTGGCGCTATGAAGTCAAAAATCACAAGAAAACAAGAAAGAAAAATTAATACTTGATGAGAAAAGCCACACTAAAACTGACTGAAGGACTATTTCATTCTTCATTGTTGAACAAGGTCTGATGTCAAAGATTTTTTTACAAAGTAATCTTCATGGAGTATCGTCATCATCAAAAGGAGTGGAAGCTAGAGATTGTTATCATCACTGGCACTACAACTTAATCTAAACTAGCACGTGTTGTCAAAAGTTTGACCAGAAAAAGAGAAAAAAATGCCACCATAATTAGATTCATCATTGTTCCTTATGACATAACAATGGGCAATATTACAATTACACAAAAAAAGTGATTGTTTTATTACACTACATAAACACTTGAGTGTGTGATTAACAATCAAACATATTCATTCTAGCAGTAATATTGACTTCATGCTGTTAATATAGATAGATTTGGATATAAAAAGTCAAACACTGCCAAGCCAAACACTTGTCTTAGAGACTTAACTATTGATAATGCTGATACATGTAACATAATGCTTGCCCCATCATCACAAAGCAAAGATTACATATTGAGTCATTCCTAGGAAAATGAAGTTGCCTTACCTGGCCATGCATCGTGTTTAGGGTGTTTGACCGGGACTTCCACGACTATATCACCACCCTTATCATCGTAGGACAGCCATCTGTCTACATCAAACTGTAACTTCTCGTCCTTCACAAGGTCATGGAGGATTACCTACAGAATAAGACACTGTGTCGTATCACAAGGTCATGGAGGATTACCTACAGAACAAGTCACCGTGTGGTATCACAAGGTCATGAGGATTAGCTAGAGAACAAGTCACTGTGTGGTATCACAAGGTGATGAGGATTCCCTAGAGAACAAGTCACTGTGCTGTATCACAAGGTCATGGAGGTTTACCTAGAGAACAAGTCCCGGTGTTGTATCACAAGGTCATGAAGGATTACCTAGAGAAAAAGACACCGGGTTGTATCACAAGGTCATGAGGATTACCTAGAGCACAAGTCACCGTGTTGTATCACCAGGTCATGGAGGATTACCTACACAACAAGTCACTGTGTTGTATCAAAAGGTCATGGAGGATTACCTAGGGAACAAGTCACCGTGTTGTATCACCAGGTCATGGAGGATTACCTACAAAATAAGTCACTGTGTGGTATCACAAGGTCATGAGGATTACCTAGAGCACAAGTCACCGTGTTGTATCACTAGGTCATGGAGGATTACCTAGGGAACAAGTCACCGTGTTGTATCACCAGGTCATGGAGGATTACCTAGGGAACAAGTCACCGTGTTGTATAACAAGGCCATGGAGGATTACCTAGAGAAAAAGTCACCGTGTTGAATCACAAGGTCATGGAGGATTCCCTAGAGAACAAGTCACTGTGCTGTATCACAAGGTCATGGAGGACTACCTAGAGAACAAGTCACCGCGTTGTATCACAAGGTCATGAGGATTACCTAGAGAACAAGTGACCGTGTTGTATCACAAGGTCATAGAGGATTACCTAGAGAACAAGGCACCGTGGGGTATCACAAGGGCATGGAGGACTACCTAGAGAACAAGTCACTGGGTTGTATCACAAGGTCATGAGGATTACCTAGAGAACAAGACACTGTGTCCTATCACAAAGTCATGGAGGATTACCTAGAGAACAAGTCACCATGTTGTTTCACAAGGTCATGGAGGATAAACTACAGAACAAGTCACTGTGTTGTATCACAAGGTCATGGAGGATTACCTACAGAACAAGTCACCGTGTTGTATCACAAGGTCATGGAGGATTACCTAGAGAACAAGTCACTGTGTTGTATCACAAGGTCATGAGGATTACCTAGAGAACAAGACACTGTGTCGTATCACAAGGTCATGGCGGATTACCTATAGAACAAGCCACTGTGTTGTATCACAAGGTCATGGAGGATTACATACAGAACAAGTCACTGTGTTGTATCACAAGGTCATGGAGGATTACCTACAGAACAAGTCAC